>NW_020954585.1:39558951-39680955 GCF_900497805.2 Vombatus ursinus
GTGTGTGTGTGTGTGTGTGTGTGTGTGTGTGTGTGTGTGTGTGTGTGTGTGCGTGTGTGTGTGTGTGTGTGTGTGTCTGGTTCAAGGCTAGTCACGTGTTTCACTGACCAACTTCTCTGAAGAAGCTGGGGGGCGGGCAGGGAGGAGGAGGGTCACTGTCCCTTTTCCTTCTCCCTCTCCCTCCAGCACTTGGTACACACAGAACGATTGCTCAACGTTAAGAAGCCCCAGAATCCCTTCATTTTTTTTTCTGTCGCGTTCCTGTCCCCTTTCTTTTTCATCCTTCTTTTCCTGGGTAGCAGAAAACTGCTTTTCCTGATACGTTAGCGCACATGGGGCGGGGCGGGGGGAGGGAGTGGGGGGGGACGCTTACACTGTCTAGAACTGAAGCATCGCCGCTCGAGGCTTTAAAGTCCTCCCTCCACACACACACATACATAAAATTGCAAATAAATAAATAAAGCTGGCGGGGGGAGGGGGGAGGAGGGACGGCGGATAACCCTATGGCTTCTTTCAGATTGCCGAGATAAACAGGCTTTTTTTTACGTGTCAATAATATTCACTTTGGAACTCACTGGAGTGCTAGACTTACTGTACCCATAGGGCTAATGGATGAGAAAGAATTTATTGATAATTTATCGCTCTCTCTCTCTCTCACACACACACACACACACACACACACACACTACACACTAAATTTCCTGACTTTAAAATTTTTCTATTACATTTTATTTATAACAAAAAAAAAGGAAAGAAAGAAAAGAACAACCACCACCACCACCACCACCACCACCACCACTACTTATGCCAAGAAACTGTGGCTTTATCTTTCTTTCCCAAAGCATACAGGACACTCGAGAGAGAAAGTATTAAAAAAGGAGAAATACAACAGACCAGTCCCCGCCCCCCCCTTATTACTCCTCCCCTTCACCCTCAGTGAATTTTCTTTAGGATGCCCTCCAATCAGTGATTTTTGAAAAGGTGGGCCTGAGGTGAAAGGACACAGCTGAGAAAATATCCTGTCTAGTCTAGTCGCCTTTGAGTTTGTACTGAATATAAGTGTGAACTTAGGCAAAAGAGGGGGGAGGGGCGGCGCAGAGATCAGCATTTGATTAGAGGTCTGAGCTCCTTATCAGACTGAGGAAATCCCCCCTCCTTCTTTGTTATAAAGAAGATGTTATATTATATACAATAATAAGATAGATTTTTACAGTTGCAGAGGACTTAGGAGATGAGCCAAGCTCAACCTCCTTATTTCACACAAGGGGAAACTGAGGCCTAGAGGCTTGCCCCAAGGTCACAGAGAGTAAGTAGCAGAGCCAAGATTAAAGTCTAAATCTTCTTGGGGACCCAACGTGGGTTTTTTTGTTTTGTTTTCATATCCCACCCCCTCAATCCCAATCCTACATCGCTAGTTTCCAATACAATGCCTCGAGTCCTAGTTTGCCTGCAGTTTGTAGCTGGGGTGGAAAACTCTTAAGGCACTTGGCTTTCGGCAAATGAGTACAGAGACTACTGGTTCTGATCCATACGCCGCACTCACAGGGGACCACAGTCCACCTCCTTGTCCTGAGCTGAGTGGAAGACTCAAACTCACTTTACAGAATGCCCTAGTGGGGCTGGGACTAGGGGAAGAAGAAAGTGACGAACTTTGTAGTTTGCTGACTCCCAGACTTGTTTTCTTCCCCTCACCCCCAACAGAATTTAGAGATGAGAGTGAGCTGTATCCCTTAATTCAGGATTGGAAAAGGAGGGTGGCTTTATTTCTTTTAGATTATTTCACTCTTTGTCTGAGTGGGGTGCGGTGTGGGTTTCTCAGCAAGGAGAGCAGAGTCGTCTAAGAAAGCTTCTTCGCATATCACCAGCGTTTGCATTATTTAAAAGAATGACTTCTGAGAACGGGTTTTAATTGGGTCTGTGCATAGATGAAAAACCAGTCTAAGCCTGGATTTAGGTCTTCCAGAGAGACAGGTGAGTTGTTTCTTATATGGGAACACAACTCTGCATCGTATTTTCAGTCATTTCATAAAGCACTATCCCTAACCATCAGGGGAGCAAATCAGGGTACTAGATCTGAAATCAGAGGAACTAAGTTCTAATACAAGCTCAGTTACTTAACTACCCATAGTACCTAGTCACTTAACCTCTGTGGGCCTCAGTTTCCTCATCTGCAAAATGAGGACAAATTTGTCCTTAAAATTTCCCTTCCAGATCCTAAATGTAATTATAACTGATAGATTACCAGAGTTTTAACAAATTTTAAACAGGTTGTAAAGGCAGTTGTATTCCCAGATTTGTGACCACCCAATTATTATCTATTATTTAATTTCTTTTCATTTTGATTAAATGATTTCTTTTAAGTGTTACTTAAAGAGACATACCAGCCCCTCCTTCAAAGCACTTGCCTGCAGAAATAAAGTTATCTAGATTTGTAGGGACTTTGAGATCCTTCAGAAAACGTGTTATTGGTCTATATAAATTCTCAATAATAATTAGATATTTCTAATCAATATCTCCCCTTCCTTCCACCTACCCCTTTAAAAATTTCATTCTAACAACATCTCTTGTTAGTGGTCCGTTAATAATTTCTCATTAAAGTAGTCTGAGAATCGACCTAATGCCCATACACTCAAGTTATCTACAAAAAAATCCCATTTAAGTAGTTCTGAAAGCTATGTGTCAGGCATTAGAGAAATGTTATTCAGAGAAACAATAATCCATCCTTATGTTTTTAATTTGTGTGAAACTATCTTACTAGGCTGTTTATTAACAATTATTACAACACAGAGAAGGTTAACAATTAAGCAACTAGGAACTTTCTGGGATGACTTATCAACAAACCATTTAAAATTTCTTTTTCTATTTGCTATTAAACATTAATTTTGTTTATAGAGTGGGTATTTTGAGAAGGAATTCTTCAACAAGTTAAAAAACTGTCTAAATAATAGCTGTGATGCTACGTCATCAGTTGACATGTTTTAAAATAGAAAGTATTTTACTTCCACCAACAATAACACACACACACACACACACACACAATACAAAACATTCTCCTTAATAAAAGGTAAAGATTTCCTGCAATATTATCCAAGTAGCATGATATCATACTGTTGTTAAGCTATGAATAACTTTTGTTTTCATATACTTTCGGGAGAAATTTGATGACTTTACCCCAGGATAAATGCTAACATGTATTTGTGCACATGTGTGTGAGTATATTAAATGTGAATACATTAACAGTTTTCTAGCATACTTCTACTCTTATGGTATATTTTTGAATATACTTTAGAAAGAACTGGCTAAAGTGTTGGTAAGACAAAAGCTATAACTGTACATATACTTGCCATTATCTAGGAATAGCATAGAAGTTTAAGGTTAGGATAATAATCAGTAACATTGCAAACACAAAATGTTATATAACATCATGTTATCAAACCTAGCATTTCCTGTAGGCAGAATATCCAGATTTTCCATTAAGGATTAACCTAATAAATGGCAATTGATTATAAAATATTTTCTCAATTAAAAATAATACTCTGAATTTTTTATAGGTTTTGCTACATATTATCCTTTTTGTTAGTTTTACTAATGAGCCTCAGTGTAAAATACCACTTAGAGCTGGTACTATCAAGAAAATATTCTTAAAGAGATTAAAGTGTGACATGAATAAGCATGACATAAACTATGCTGTACATTAAATAGATTTATTACTCTGAGTGTACAATTTTTCCTACTATGGAGAGATGTACAGCATGCAAGCAATTTTACCATCTTTCTAATGAGCTACATTATTGGAAAAATGGCCACATCATTGGAATGGCTGACATTCTGGCATACTTGATACACTGTTGCAGCTTTATTGAAGTATAAAAATTTTGGACAATTACATCTGTGTTGAACCTACTACACATTAATAAGATATAAGTATCACAGTTAAACACTTAAGAAATTGCTGCTAAAGGTAAAACCCAATGTCATTTTAACCATTTTTCGTAAATGTAAATATAGCATATTGGTTTTGCTTTTCAAATTCATAGTGATATAATTATTCACAATTGAGATTCTTAAGGATATATTTATACATCTTATTAATTTAGGAATAATGTTTTGGGAAACTATGGTACCAAAACGTTTTTCCTCATAAAGACTGAATATTTAAGAATTTTATAGCATTAGAAAAAAACTAACTATTTAGTTGTGGTGTCACAACTTGAATAGAATAATGCCTACTAGGAATAAGTATTTGCAGCTCATAATTAACCTAGAATTTCTCAACGTTTTGACAGTTTATTTCAAAGTATTTCTTAGGTCCTCTAAAGGATTTTGTGGGTCTGCTGTTTGATCATCTGTTCGGTAAAGCATTGAAATAAAGTACACTAATTACATAGCTATTTTGAGATCTAATTAAGGGTAAGATCCAATAAAAGATGCATGATTTATTTTTTAAAAATGGTTACCACAATTTTAATAAAAATCCACTTCTAAATATTTGTTTTAGAGTTAATAGAATCTTAATCTTCAAGTGTTTGTTGGGCATTTCTTGTTTGAGAGAAATGCAGTGTTTGGAGGCTTATGCTGATCCAAGATAATATTCTGAATAATATGTATGCATATATATATATACTCACTCACTCTGAGATGCTGAGCATCTGAGATGGGGAAAAAATAGTTTATCATCACTATTCAAAATTCTAAGCTTCCCACACACATTATACTTACATCATAGGGACAACTTTCCTAGTCATATAAAGTGAATTAATATATGAGGTACTGAGGCAATTGCTAATCACACATACTTTAGATAACTAACATACATACAGCACTGTATCCAAATGACTCAGAAGGAGGGGAGCAAAATTAATGAATTCAAGGATGCCAAATAAATCGAATTTTCCCTCTCAAATTAAGTAACACATTCATAGACAACAAGGCTTGTGCTATGAATTTGAAGGATGTCTGCTTTGTTGCCAAAGACAAAGGAAGCACACAGGAATAAATATTGATTGAACTAATCATCTGATGAATAGAAATGAGATTTACCAGTGCACCAATATAATAGGCTATGTTGACTAGCCCTTTTGTAGAGCATATGTTGCCCTTTCAACCCATAACCCTAGCCATTCAATTCTTAATAAGAGAAACCACAGGTGTTATAACGACATTTTATAGTAAGTCAAGCAAAATATAAAAGATGTATAAGTGACTAACAGAATAGTTGAATGAAATTCTAATAAAAAGGAAAGATTGAGTTAAATGTAGTCACAAAAGTATTATTTATTTTAAACCACATCAGAATTTTAGTTTGTTTAATTTCCTTTTTTCCATAAATTCCTTTGACTGTTGATTGAATAATTTCCAAACAATTATATTTGGTGATTAATGATAATTGTCATTATTCAGCAAATTATAAATTTTATTCTCTGGCACTTTTCTATTACTACCTAGTGATAAATTTTGGAGAGTTTTACCTTGATAAGCTAATGTTTTTACATTATATTTCAGTGTTAAATTATATTTTGTATTAGTTTAGTTTTTTAAATAGTGGTCATAGTCTATTTTTTGCAATTAAAATGATGTCTTTTCTTTGTATAAGCATGTATAAAGTAGAAATGCATATACCTAACTTTTTTAAAATGTGAGTCTGAATACTAACATAAATACAACTGTTCTATTTTCAACTCCTTTGAAAAAGATTAAAGCAATTTTATATGCAATTCTAATTCATATAGCTTAGCATTAATGTGAATTATTTTTGATGAACTGGCAATGTATATTGACTGGAAATGTATGTTCCATGAACCTAATGTATAAATTACACAATATACAATAAAATAATTCAATATTGGGTTATCATCATCTGATTCACAGGAGCAGAAAACTCCATGATCATGGGAAAATGAAGATGTGACTATTTATTAATCAGATTATGTTCCCCTAGTTTATACGTTACAATTTGCTCTTATGAACACAGTATTTTGGCATTATAGGTCACTTGAAAGATTGTGGATAACCAGAGAAAATTAGGCATAAATAAAATCATATTCTATTCCCCAGTGCTTTCCAATAAGCCATCTCTAACCTTCCATAGGCTAGTTTCTATAATTGCATACGCTGTCAAATGTTGTTTTAAACTGAATTTGGTCAGTACTGGGTCACATTGCTCCATTGACCTAACATGGAGAAATTATAATAGGTATTTTATTATTGATTCTGTTTATTTGTTGGAACTTATTTCTGCATCTCAGTTTGTCTATAGTTTTATACTGTGTTTCTGATACTACATTTGTGGGAAGCAAATTATAATTTGGAAAATGAAAACTCATAAGATTCATTTGATCATAGATTGATCAAGAACTAGAAATTACGTCAGAAGTTATGTAATACTACTCCCTCATTTTTTCAAGATAAGAAGACTGAGGCCCAGAGAGGTTAAGTGACTTAGTAAGCCCCAGAGGTGAACTTTGAACCCAGATCTTCTGACTCCAAAGCCAGTGATATTCTTTCAATGGCTACATGCTGAGTCCAATTTTATTTCAATAAGCAGACAAAATCTATTATGTGTGTGACTCAAAATAAATGAGTCACGTGAGGATTCAAATAATTTTGGAGAATTTTGTTAAATTGTAAACTGTTATTTTTTAATATGCTTGATCTACTTTCATTTTACAGGAAGCCAAACTAATCTACAATAACTATATTACAATATGTGAATATGAACATCTTGCCCAGCTTTTCTATATTAAGCAATTGTGCATGTGTCTTTTTATTTAAAAATGAATAATACTTTATAAATATTTTAATGAAAATACTTCAAAAAGTTGGATAGATACTATTACCCAAGACTGGCAATGTCTTTGACCAAACCACACGAAGCCTATTAAGTAACTGACTTGCTGTCCAAACAATTAATTCAAATGAGTAACATTATTATATGGAAAAGGTTGTAATCTTGGTCTCCCATATGATTAATTTCCTAGCATGTTGAACTTTAAATGATTTAATAAACATTAAGATATTTTATAGATAATTTTTATATTATCAAAATATAATATATGGAGAGATATTCATTTAGAAAAGTTTGACTAATGTATTGAACAACTTTAACCAGAAAAGTCTTTCAAACTCCCTTCTAAATTTTATTTTAAAAAGGAAAATACAGATGAGGGTGGGAGAAAAAAAAATAAAATAATTGCATAAAGTGAGTCTGAGAAAGACAGACTAAAGGTTTAATACAATTTTAGACGTGGAATAGATCTTATTAGCCATCTAGTCCTAATCTCTCATTTGATAGACAATAAAACTAACAAATGATTGTTGAATTAAATAAATTGAAATTAATGTCCCAAGAGACTGAATAAATTATCCAACTAGCTAATAGCACAAGAGGGATTAGAACTCTCATCCTCTGGTTTTCAAGATATGCATTAAATTTTTCAAGGCACTAGGATATTATACACTTACTAGAAAGAAAATTGTCATAAAAATGAGCTGAATTATAATCTTGAGAACTAGAAGGAGAAAAATGAAACTTTTAAAAATGTCAAACCAACTAGCACTGAAAATCTTAAATACTAGATTCCAAGGAAAATGAAGTTCACTGTATTATATTAATTCAATCCAATTCAACCTACTTTAATTTTTAATAGTATTTTACTTTTTCCAATTTACATATAAAGACAATTTTTAACATTCATTTATAAAAAAAATTAAGTTCCAAATTTTCTCCCTTCCTCTTCCCTAAAAAGGTAAGAATTTTAAATAGTCGACAAACATTTATTAAGTACCTATTATGTACAAGACCCTTACATGGTCAAGTCATAGAATCACTGATATTTAGAACTTCCAATGTAGTAACTTTTTCCATGACTCACTCAATTCTTTTAGGATGTTGATTAAATGAAATTTATTAATACCAGGTAGTAGTGTTCTTCTGACACATCAATACTGAGAATCATTACCAAGTATTTTATTTGTTCAGCTTCCTTTTTCAAATTCAAGGTTTTCAAGCAATACTTGAAGAGTTATCTTTCAAGGATGCTGTTGAGCAGTGGTTCTCATCCTTTTTAGGGATTTGATTTTCATGCATGTGAAATCCTTTTTTTATAAACAATTATATAGACCCTACTTTTAAGTGATGTTAGATGTACTATTGGTTTCCAGTGATTAAGAAAACACATACTGAAAAAGCTATATGAATTCAACAATGCTTTTAAATAAATCTTTTTTTTTTATTTCTTACAATAGCATCTACTTCCATTGGGAAAATAATACATACATACATATGGGAAGCAGTATAATATAGTGGATAGATAATTGAACTTGGAATCAGAAAAATCTATGTATGTATCCAACTTCAGATACTGGCTAAGTGGCTATAGGCAAGTTACTTAACACCTCTCAGCCTTAATTTTTGTTTTGTTTTGTTTTGGTTTTTTTGCTTCTGGAAAATGAAAGTAATAATGACACATCATAGGGTTGTTATGAGAACCAAATGAGATAAGAAATGTAAAGTCATTTGTAAACCTTAAAGTGCTACATTCATATGAGCTATTATTATTTTCACTCTACAGTAGGTAGGCTTGTTTATTTATCTCTTACTGCATATTTGTTTTTGAGACAAATAAAGTTCAAAATGGCAATACCTAGTTCACATATGTATCTGTGGATCCCATTTGATAATTAAACCACTACTTCCCTCCCACGGACCCCTGGTTCGGTGTTTGGGAACCGGTGCAAAAAAAAAAAAAAAAAGAAATTTCATTGTTGAGCAAAAGGGAATGCAATATAATGATTTATATCTCCTCAGAATCTGAGATTCAAAGTCAACCAAGTGGAAAATAGCAGATCCAACCTAGAACACAGGTCTCCTGACTCCTACTTAGATAGCTACACTAGTGTTCCTTGGGTGATATGACTCAGGAATCTTATTTAAAATCATCATTAACCAAAAAAGACATATGACTCCTGTGTAGAATCTAGTCTACTCATATTGTGCTCAAATACAGAAACTTTTTGGAACGACACAGATAACAAGTCAGTCCAAAAATATGTGGTCCAAAACTGGTCTATAGCACATACAGCTTGTATGGAAACATTTCCTGTGTGATTTCATTTATGTAAGGAACTCGCTGTGCAGAAACTAGCTTTAATAATATAGATCTGGAACTATTCTCTAATTTACAGTTTTAAAGAATCAACTGGGTCAAGGCATTAACTCCCTTGCCCAGTATTTGTCAGAGGCAGGATTAAATCCAAAGTCTTCCTCAATCCAAGGGTCTATTCCATGATGCTTCTGATGTATGGAAACATTCCTAGTTTTATTAACAGTAAAATAAGCCCATTGTTTATGTTCCTCTATTTTGTTTGAAAGAAAACATTTAAAATGTAAAAGAGGGCAAACCTATATCATAGAAAACAAAGCCGCCTGACCAGAATTTGGCCCTAATTAGCTACGAATAATGAACATTACTGTACTGTTGGGGCCTCAGTTTCTTTATCTGTAGAGTTGGGTTGGGGTAGATAAGATGACCTCTAAGGTCATTTTCAACTTCAAATCTTTGAACCTATGTTGCTAATTCCTTTTGTCATAAGATTCTGGTAGAGAAGAAAATTACACAATTTTAATTATTTAACATGGTCTACATTAAAAGGATACTTCATTCACATGTTTAAAGCACATGTGGAGAATCATGAAAATTCAACAGTGACTTTATTGGCATATGAGCAGTGAAAACTGTACTTGCAGTTCCCCAAATTACATTCTTATCTTCTAGATGAACAAGAGTTACCAAGAGTCATCTCTGTCTAAATGACCAAGAGTCATTTATTTTACAGTTCTCATTCAGTTCACTTGTTGAATAAGGCTACAGATTCAAGGGGGGAAAAAATAGTAGCTATTGGTTTCCAGTTCTTAAGTTTGAATAACAGTAGACCAAGAGTAAAGAAAATATAATCCTGAAGTCACTCAACATGAAAATTTCCCAGTGACTTAGGGAATTTTACCTGTCATTTAGTGGAAAAATTAAATATGTATAAAAAAAAACAATCCCAACCTTAATTCAAAGTTCTGCAATTATTCAGTATGGGCTTACGTAGATGACAAGCAAAAGCACTTGCTCTGGAAAAACATATCATATTATTAAAATCTAGAGGATTTCTAGAAACAAAATGTATGTATTTTTAATTATTTAATATTTTAAATATCCTATAATTTTAAGCTGCATATTGTAGACCACAAATTAAAGCAAACATCAAATACATTTTATGAATTTTCTACTTTTTAATTTAGACATTCAAGTGACGGCAATGTAAGGGGCTTCTCTTGAAATAAGTATTTTTAAGCATTTCTATCCTGTATGTTTTTCTTCTAGTCTTGGAGTATGAGAGGGGAGGCAGAGTTGGAAATGGACAATGACTTTTTAAATAATCTGGAGACAACAGAATAACAAAGAAATCTACCAATAATGGTTCATGAAATTAAATGAACAGGCAAATGGATACAATAGGAAAGTAGTGTTCAAATTCTTGGTACATTTAAATAATATAAGTAAATAAGGAACCAAATACTTTTTTGTGCTAAGGAAAACTAAAATGCAGAATATCACTGAGTTTTAATTGGAGTCTATTGTAATTTTCTGAGTTTATTTGGAAGTACTTTTGCAGAAAAAATGATTGTTTTCATGGTAATTCATGGCTTTGCTTTGTTGTGGAGGGGTCTTTAACATATTGTTTAATATAATTCATTTGACACTTAAAAAAAAAAGGAAACAGTATTAACTGAAATTAGGAATGGCACCACCAAGCATAGGGTATTTTGACAAAAAAAAACTGAAAGTACTTGCTCTTTATCCTGACAATAGGAATTTTGGGGCAAAACATTTAGCATTCCACATTGTCCTGCTATAAAATAACCATAATTGTAATTATGTTCAACTATTTCAGAGAAGATTGTTTATGAAGATTTTTTGATCTACATCTAAAATTCCCTCAGTGTAAACTATTCTTACTAAATCATTTGCATGAATTCAAGCAAGATACTCTGAATATTTCTAGCCTGTCTTGAAGAAATTATTTCATCAAAGGTTCTTAACAATTTCATTTCATAATCACTCACTAATGAATTCTCTGAAATGTTTTTCCCCATATTGAAAGTCAACCTATAAACTGAAGACCTTACAAAAATCATAGGTATATTTCTACCTCCTTCTACACCCTCAATGCTTCAAGAACTTGATTTAATTGTCTTTTCATGACAAATATTTGCTAGGAGTTTTTCCTTGGATTCCTTCTTTACTCACCTCCCAGCAACATGCACTTACCCATATAAAGTTAATTCATTAGTCAGTTTGTACCTTTGTTATTAGCACTGCTTCTATTTTTGTTGTTAGTTTTAGATCACAAGCTTTTCAAGCAAAAGGAAAGGTTGAGCAACCTAGGACATAAATATGTATGGACAGGAGTTTAATATATATTTTCTGATTTACTAAGATTGATCCCTCCATCCACGGTGCGCATTGACAACTATGCCTCTCTTTAATTTGTATTGGTGGTCTATTAATGTCAAATCAGATCCAGTGAGTAATATAAGTATGAAATATTTTCTGAAGAAAGGAGCCATTGTCAACATTTAAAGATGTTATGGCTAATTATGCCCATCGATGTAAAGAACAAGCCAATTAAATTTCATATTGATGTTCAAAAAAGTCAGAGTTCTGTTCCATCCTTTTTAATATAGCAAGTAAACATACTGCACCTTTTTAAATGAATTATAATTTTCCTTATATCAAACTATTCTCTTTTTACAGATTTTCCTGGTGGTTTTTGTTGTTGTTGTTATTTACATTTTCAAATTTTATTCCAATGTCTTTGAGAGCACTTCCATTATTTCAGTATTATTGATTTGTCAGGCCCCTGCAGTGTATTCTCTAGTATATGAAACATAGGCAGAAGCATTGTCCCTATCTTGGCAGCTTAGGTTTAAGGGCTCTAATTGGTCATATTATATAATGGAATACTACTTCCACAACATGGTTAAATTTGACCATGTATACTGTTGGAAAGAAAATAGGTTGAATCATATTGATAACTCTGACTTTCATTCATTGCATATTCATTATCAAGTTTGTTTAGCATAATTAAGTTGGAAAAGATTATAGATCTCAGCCTGGATAATGCTCTTCAGTTTCTAGTATCTTAAATCTATTTCTGTGCTTGATTTTTTTTCAGAATATTTAGATATTTTTCATAGACATTAACTGTTGATCATTGCACTGCAGATGTCTTTAAAATCTTTCTGAAAACATTTAAGAAGGGTGCTATGTGAATCTGAGAGGATTTAACTAATTCTATCTTATTTCTTTACACTTAAGTAATTAATAATGATGACACTTTGTGCTTGTTTAATAAGTTACATTTTTCAAATTGCTTTTTCATATACCATTCCATTGATCGTCACAACAAGCCTGTGTGGTAGGTAGGACAGATATGAAAAAGTAATGTAGTTTTAATATCTTAGCAATTAAGTGGAGAAGAGTTTGATTAATAAAATTTTTAAACAAGGCATTAATTCTCATGTTCCTTGCTTAAAAGCAATGCTGATTACCACATTGTTCCTTCTTCTGAAGCTCCAAAAAAATTTATTCAGGTTTAAAATGTTAGATGTTCCAAATAAATTAAAAACAAGGACCCATTTGTGTCTAAAATCTCAATTTTGGAGGTGAAATCAATTACTGAAATGCATTCTTTTGGAAAGTGTATGTGTACATATATGTTGGTGTGCATATGTATGTATGCACATACATACGTATGCATATCACTGTAAATCCCATACTTTTAAAATGTAATGCATAGTAATATTT
Organism: Vombatus ursinus; assembly: GCF_900497805.2. Taxonomy (NCBI): domain Eukaryota; kingdom Metazoa; phylum Chordata; class Mammalia; order Diprotodontia; family Vombatidae; genus Vombatus; species Vombatus ursinus. The sequence continues at coordinate 39,571,809 of NW_020954585.1, forward strand.
TTTAAAAAGTATTGCTTATACTCCAATTCCTTACCATTGTATGGTCGTGCTCATGCTAGTTTGTCTCTGTATCAGTCCTCCATTTGCAAAACAGAGTCAATAATGTTTTTAGGTTCTTACTAATCATCAGGTTAAAAGTATACAATGTATAAATAAAATAGAATCTTATCATTTACTATCACAATATGATCAGTTCCATGAATTATTAAGCATTGGTGATAGATTGAGAGAGACACAGACACAGAGAGACAGAGACAGAGAGAGACTACACTGGCTCTCATACTTACACTATATAGATAATATACTGCATACTATATATTATGTAATATGTGTGTATGTATATGTGTGTGTGTGTGTATAAATAGACATGGTATTTGTGTAGTCTAATTGCAGGACTAAGCAGCTGAGGATTACTGTTTCATTATACCATTGACCTGGTTCCGTGACTTTTGAAAATCAGCCTATTTTTCTCTCTGTCTCTATTTTTTTCTCTTTAAAATAGTTTAGCTATGATGTCTGCCAACTATCTGCAATGGAGGTGTAAAAGTAAGATAAATAAAATAATGAACCTTCTCTCCACGCTCAGATTTAGGAGACAATAATATTACAGCTAGCTAATTAAGGGGGAAAGTCAAGTATTATATCTGACCAGAAGCCATACTAGAGTTCTTCCTTGAACATTCCCTCGAACAAAAGGAAAAAGGTAAGGATGAGATGAGAGAGATAAGTCAACCTTCTTTTCATTTTCTTCCTTCCCTCCTGTTTCCTTTCCTTCTGGTCCCTGTTCCACATTATAACTATCACGTAACAGAACAAGGTAGCTGTTGGCCAACTCTTCTCCACCATGTGAGATATTTGATGCCAGGGCTCTTTGGAAAAGGACCCTTTCCTGCATTTTCCATAGAATGTATGGTTTTGGTATGTTTACATAATATCATTCAAATGGGAGAAATGCTTCTCTTTCCTTCTTTTTCATATTAGGAGACTTCAATCATCGTTTCACACCCCTACACTGGCCTCCTCACATTTGGGAGTAGACTAAGATAAATAATTTTACCTTCGGTGGGAAAAGTTATCATGGATATCCAAAGTGATGCATTCACTACCATAGGAAAAAAATGACATTTTTCCAAGGGCTTCCAAAATAAAGCAGTGTTTACCACATGTCTTAATTTGGTTAAATGACCAGGGAATGAAAATGAATTCTCAAAGATTTTCCCCACAGAACACAAGTTCCAGCAGTACCTATCTAGTTGACCAAGTTTTCCATATGGCCCAAGAGTAATAACTAATATTTGTGTGGCCCTTTAAGGTTTGCAAACTGCTTTACATATGTTATCTCATTTGCTCCTCACAACAACTCTATAAGGTAGGTGTTAGTATTATCCACACTTTATAAATGAGGAAACTGAGGCTAGGAGAGGTTATGTTATTTTGCCCAGGGTCACACAACTAGTTCTGAGGCAGGATTTGAACCCAGGTCTTCCTACTTCCAAGTCCAACCCTGTATCCCCTACACCACCTAGCTTCTAACTATCTGAGGATCAGTCTAACTAAATTCAGCAAATGAATACTAGTCACAGGAGCCATCTTGACATCAGGGAGTTTCCTCTGGTAATCATTGCTGATTTTTTTTTTTCAGCAGATGATGACTTCTTTCTGGCCACAGCTACTCATTAGCCCATCTACTAATTCATGGACTAGTGATCTGGGTAGAATAATATCCATTCTAATAAAAATTACAAATCTTTTGAATCATTGAAATAGACCAGGCAGTTTCATTCCATCTCTCCCTCTTTCAGACACTTACCTTAAATCTGAGGGCCTATTAGAGCAGGGAGTCTATGGATGGATTCGTTCTGTGGTGTCAGGAGCAGAGCTCAATTGTCATGACTAATTAAAGGATCTCTTCTTATGTTTTATGAGTGACTTATAATTGTAGATTTTATGTATACAAGTCAGTATAGTTTAGGAGCAAAGCTAAAGAACTAAGGATACTTCGATTATGGCTACAGTCCTAATGTATCTTTGGGTCTTTGGCTTATCACGTTAGTCTTTGTATGCTCTCCATTCCTTTTCCTCTCCATGGAATGGGATTCATTCTATCAACCACCTAGCTACCTCGGAGGTACACAGTGAGGATAAATAATGAAATCACGAATTCTTTTCAGATTTGGAAGGTCTCATCTAACTTGGATAAAAAAGGAACAGGAAGCTTGATAGCTGATTAGAAGAGAAAAATATACCATGCCAAACTCACTATTTTTTTTTAATAAAGAGAGAAAGGTAAAATAGCTCTACCTTGTGGCAGGGAAATAAGCTCATATTTTCTTCTATAGCCAATTAGATAATTCTGGCAGAATGTGAGGCTGCTGAGATCAAGTTCATGGGTTCAGTCCCTTAGCAATGCAACTAACTTCACTTTGCCCATATGTGCCTATAGCCTGAAACTCTAAGTATGACTAACTATACTTTGTGTATATATGCAATATATGTGCATATGTGTTTATATGTATGCATATATGTATGTACCACTGGTGAAAAAAGACTAGGCAAAATTCCACATTAATAGATTTAAGGAAAACATGTTCTTAAGAATGAGGAGGTATAGAGGAGACAGATTAATTCATCTAGTCCAGGGGTGGGGAACCTGCAGCCTCAAGACTACATGTGGCCCTCTAGGTCCTCAAGTGTGGCCCTTTGACTGAATCCAAACTTCACAGAACAAATCTCCTTAATAAAAGGATCTGTTCTGTAAAACTTGGACTCAGTCAAAAGGCTGCATCCAAGGACGTAGAAGGCCATAGATTCCCCCCCTGGCCTAGAGCTCAGGGTTATAAACCCAGTATGTATAGAGGTAGGTATGTTCAGAGGCAGATATGAACCCAGGTCTTTCTAACTTCAAAGCAAATCCTCTATTCTCTATATCATGCCGCCCACACTACCTTGCATATGTTCATTGTTGTTTAGTTATTCAGTCATGTCTGACTCTTCACGACCGCATTTGGGGTTTTCTTGGCAAAGATACTGGAGTGGTTTGCCATTTCCTCCTCCATTCCATTTTACAGATGAGGAAACCAAAGTAAACAGGTTTAGGTGACCTGTCCCAGGTCACCCAGCTAGTAAATGTCTGAGGCCAGATTTGATCTCAGGAAAATGAGTCTTCCTGATTCCAGGCCTAATGTTCTATTCACTGCACCACTTAGCTGGCTTTATATGCTCTTGCAAGCACTTAATAAAGGTTTGTTGTCACTGTTGTTACCACATATAGGCCTCTTATTACACATAATCTAAATGTTTGTATTATCACTGGATACTTAGTAAAATCTTTCTATCACTCTAAATAAGCCACTTTTTCAAGACCTAAGCAAATAATTTTACATTAGGTCTTTGCTAAAATATGAAGTCCTATGGAACAAAATTACATATAACATGAATGTGTCTTGAATTCTGGATAAAGGACCAGCCTTAAAACCAGGAAGACCAGGGTTCAAGTCCTAGTTCTGACACATATTGGCTGTGTGACCCTGGGCAAGTCACTAAACCTCTCAGTGTTGGAAGCTATTTTCAAAGACTACGCATTGTAGAAAAAGTGCTGACTTGTCTTGGTAGAAGGAATTTCCTTAACCAGAAGTTGCCAATAACAATGAAATCATAGGTTCAATCCTAATCCATTTGCAATGTGTTATTTATACCAAGCTTTTTGAACATTCCTGTGCAGACTTGAGGCATACCCCTATCACCGTCAGTTCTGTCCACATTGCTTTCCATTCTAATCATATCCCTCTGCCATTGGAACTCAGTGTCCCTATCCAGGATTAACAGTTCCTTAAACTGCAAGAAGTGTAATTTCCTTTGACTCTCTATTCCCGAATCAAAAGGTAGGATATAATGACCCTCACCATAGGAGAAAACAAACACCAGGCTCGGTGACAATATTTATTCCCTGAATTCATTTTGTATTTATTTAACAGATTGAAATTGGAGAATAGTGTACCAGGGATGGGGAACTTGCCACCTCAAGGCCACATGTGACCCTCTAGGTCCTCAAGTGTGACCCTTTGACTGAATCCAAACTTCACAGAGCAAATCTCCTTAATTAAAAGGATTTGTCCTGTAAAACTTGGACTTGGTCAGAAGGACATACCCAAAGACCTAGAAGGCCACATGTGGCCTCGAGGCCACAGGTTCCCCACCCCTGGGTAGACAAAGATGGTCCCCTCCAATTTAGAAGATATAATTTATAATTATCTTTTCTATGATCATGCAAAATACATGATTGTATTTTCTCACAATTTTCAGGTTTGAGTTTTGACAATGTTGACTTTATTTTTGGAAAGTGTTTTATGTGGGAAATCACTGTCTTTTAATAAACAGACCCCTGTTCAATTACATTCCTTTATCCAGCCCTCTCACATTAGGTTGCCCAGTAGTCCTCACCAAATGTCTTAAGACAGATGAGATTTTTCTCTCATTCCCAAGGAAGTCTTTTTTCTTAGGGCAGGCAGTGGATCACTCTTAAAATTCCTTTTCAGTCTGCTCTCAAATATAGGAGTTGAAAAATAAGCCTAAAATTTTCTAATCTTTAGAGAAATGTTCATTATCTCCTAGCCAAACTACTAGTTATCATTCTCTCCATACTTGGTTGTGCTGGTACTCAGACAAATGCTGCAGTCTGGTATCAAAATCATATACAAGGAATTTTCAGTATAGCAGAGCCTAAAAAAGCTTCTATTCTTTTAGTATAGCCTTTGAGAACCCAGGACTATCTTCCCACCATGATGAGATGTCAAAGTAGGAAGGACTTTGAAAGGAATGAGTCTCAGAGTTTAAAAAATGAATTTTTGTCTCAAAATGCATGTTTGTTTCTCTTAATTCTTCCAATTTAGGAATGCTTGGTGAATTTTATTTGGTATTTATTTTCATTTCAGTGTGAAGTTCTCTTCCTCTTAATTCTTTCTCTGATGGTGGTGTCAAGGTTACTATAGGTTCTCAAAGACTATTCCAAGTTAGTGCAAGTTTTGGTAAATTCTACCAAAGTACAATGTATTTTAGAATGGGCCTGATGACAGACTATGTCTATTGCCTGAGGACTAACCTCACTGGGTTCAAAGAGATTCATCACTCATTTGTCCATAAGATAATGAATTTTTCAGACATAACAATTCTCAAAAACCATTTGCTGAATCTGTGGAGAATGTATCTACATGGATGAAACCACAGATTTCAGAATTTCAGAGATCTTGGTATTAAGGCAATGTCACATATAATTTAATATTAACTTTAATAATAATAATAATAACAGCTGATATTTATTGAACACATGCTGTGGAGAAAGCCCTGAAAGTAATACAAAAATAAATAAGATCCTGACCCTACCCTCAAGAAGATTATGTTTGGTAGATGGGAGATGGTAATAAAGCAAGTACTAAAATTAACTATAAGCAAAGACAGAACATGGTGACTGCCATAGAAAATATACAAACAAGATATTTTGGGTATTCAATTCCAGACTTATGTAGTAATTAGTGAAGGTTTATGAAGGAAGTTGCCTTTGAAATAAAAAAAAATGGGTTTTCAAGACATTCCAGGTAAAAGGAACCAAAAAAGAAAAGGCACAGGGGTGGGGCGGGGGAGGATATGTCTTTGGAATTAGTAGTTCCATTTGACTAGTACTTGGCTAGTTGGTAAAGAGAGGAGTGGTAGGTGGAAAAAAATGATTAGGGTTATATTATAAATGTGTATACACAGAGCCTCAGGTGTGCCTAGACATAACCCTACCACTTCCTCTTTAAAGTATAAACTTTTAAGTAAAGTTTAGTTAATTAAAAAATCTTTAATTGAGTTATAGTTCCCTTAGCATGATGAATAAAAATAATGCTCTTTATGATTAAATATTCAATTAATTTTTGCCTTAAAAGAATAACAAATATTCCCTGAGTGCGCACCATAATGAAATGTCCTGTACATGTCTGAAAGGCCATTGAATGGCAGGCTAAGGAGATCTGGACTTGCAGGGAAAGGACATTGTTGAAAAGAAGACAGGGAATATCATGATCAAAGACCACTTTGGTGTTTCTTGATACAAGTTGTCAATTTCACCTAGACTAGCATATAAAATGAATGGGAAAAAAAAATAAGGGAAAGCCAGTCACTAATTTTCATTTTCATAAACATTATTTGCCAATAATGGATGTTACAACATCACTGTATTTGTCAGTGGAGGGAAAGCTCCCATACCAATTCAATCACAAATCCTTTATGAATATAAACATGAAGATCACAGGGTCACTGATCTCGCATTGGTACACTACATATATAGAATTCACAAGTGTGGTTTTCAGTTGACATTTCTTTGGCATTTTAAGGTTTGCAAAGTGCTTTATGCACATCATCTCACTGATCATCACATCAGCCCTGTTACGTAGGTATCATATCAATTTTATAGGTGAGGAAACTAGGTCTCAGTGAAGCTAAGTGACTTGTCAGGGGTCACACTGCCAATAAATGTTGGGGCAGGATTTGAACCCTGGTTTATCCTGTTTCTCTCCAGTACTCTTTTTACGAATCCATACTGCTAATACTCTTTCCACTCTAATAGGTTGCCATCATAGTCTCTGCAGTGTAAAGTTGGTAGCATTTTTGTTCATGTTTCTGAAATGAAACATTTTGAAGATATGCTTAAATTCATTTTTATTTATTGACTTAGCCTCATATAACTTGTAATACACCAAGCTCAGTCCCTTATGGCCCAATTAACTGCTCACTCAGTCAGCTGGCAGAAGGCTAGGGTGTGGTGGTGTGGATATTAACACCTTGTTAGCAGTAGAAAATGTGCATCCTCATGTACGATTTATTTCGGAATGCAAAGTTTAATAAAAATAAAACTCAGAATAACTGAAAGAATTTGATTAAGTTTGACTCATATTCAAACAAAAGTTTTGTTAGCTTTGTTTTTTATTTAAAACTTGGGCCTATCACTTTTGAAAAATGCTTATTTTCTGAAAAACTTCTGTTTCTCAATTAATAGTAAGACTGCAAAAATCCCTATTTATTATGTAGATGAGAGGATTGTAACACTAGAAAAACCAGGCACATCAGTTGTGTCAATAGATGTAAATTATTAATTTTTAATCATTTTACTATAATTCTCCTATTTATGCAAATATACTTTAAATACAGAAATTATGAGTGGGCATTATAATTTTACTTTGATATAATTTTTTACCCCACAATCTCAATTTTCCTTGCCTTATAGATCAAAAAAAAATGAATTGCATCAATCAAGACAGCTTGGTCCTTCAAGGTATTCTTAAATTCTGGTCCTTCTTTAACTTTTCTGATGTCATGAACCCATTTGGCAGTCTGGTGAAACCTATAGGAACACCTCAGAATAATATTTTAAAATGCATAAAATATACTTCATTAGGTTACTAGGGAAACTGATTATATTGAAATATGTTTATCAAAATATTTCGTAAAAATTTCATAGACTCCAGGGAACAACTGATGTAGATAGGATTATTTTAACACTAACTAATTACAAAGCATGTTTAATTAGTCATGTCAATGTTTAATATTAAGTTTATAATAAATTGTTTTAAAAGTATGTGTAAAAATAATATATTATCTATGCTTTGAATAGTCTCCATTTGTAACATCTGTTACTTCATTTACATAATCAGTTCCCTTTTATCCGCACATGGATAACCCTCTTAGGTCTACCATCAACAGACACCTAACTAGGTCACAATTCCCTTTACACTCCCAGATAGGGCTAAGCTTATATTTGCTCACCTCAAGGTCCTTTTGCAAGCCTAACACATTGTAAATTATTTCTTCCCTAATTTTCTAAACCAGTTTCCACAGTGCCAAAGCAAAGTCATTGTTATCATTCTGTGTTTTGGGCTATTCATTTTTTTCTACTTGTCATGATAAAATATTCTTTAATGCTTTAATGGATACAGGCTTTCATTATTTTGATACTCCCTCTACTGGTGCAGAGAGAAACCCCTCTATGATTTCTAGTTCCATGCAATTCTTTTTCATACATCATCATCATTATTACCACTATCATCACCACCATCACTAACATTCATATAGCACTTTACAGTTTGCAAAATGCTTTACATATATTACCTTTATCTGATGCTCACAACAACCCCATTGGTATGGATACTATTGTTATCCTCACTTTACAGGTGAGGAAACTGAGGCCGAGAGGTTACATAACTTGCCCAGGATCACATAGTTAGTGAGCAGTAGAAGCAAAATTTGAACTCAAATCTTACTGACTCCTAATGTAGTACTCTAACCAGTATGCCACATAGCTGCATAATATCTTTCTACAACTATACTACAGAGGATCCAATACAGAGGGGTATTCATGCAGAATTCCAACTATCCATGTGCTGTCCCTCATTCTCATGAGAGAAAAGATTCACTTCCTTTCTTAGTCATACTGAAGTGTACCTATGATCTCCTTGATTCAGGAATCCTTTTAGCTTTTCAGATCATAGCCAATCCCTGTCATCTCTTGCAACTTTTGTCCATGGCATTTCACAAATTTGCCAGCAGGAGTCCACCCAACAAGTTGGAGTACTTCCTTAATATCTCCCAACATCATTAGGATACCAGTGGAGCATTCTCTACCTGTAACTCTTCCTCTTACCACACGACCAATTCTTCTTTTCTTGCTGTCATATAGTTTTCTTGATGTCCCCATTTACTAATGTTCTTCTTCAGAGTTATTTGTTGGCTAAATCTTACTCATATTTATTATGCACCTTTCCAATCACATATATGAATCATCACTGATGGCATGTTGGTGGCTGTCTACACCTTCCTTGCATCTTTCTATGAGTTACTTGTAATTTTTATTCTTCATAGATGGAGCTATGCCATGATTTTTTTAGAGAACAAATGTACTATTATAAGGAGAACATTTATGTTTAAGAGGCCAATTTTCCCTTCTTGTTCAATTTTGATCAAATGCAATGGGCTGCTTCCAGATGAAGCAAAATTATCCTCGTTAGAAATTTTCACAAAAAACCATTTAAAACAAATGATTATCAGGAATGTTGCAGAGGGGACTCTAATTCAGCTATGAGTTGAAATAGAAAGCTTCTGAGGTCCTTTCCTCCTCTCTGTGATTCTAAGCTATTATAATATATATAAATATATATATATGGAGAGAGAGAATATCTCATAGTTTCTATTTTTCATCCACTTTGTTTTTTTCTGATGTAAATAATTGAGCCAATTTATTTCTCATCTATTTGTATTTTACTAAGGAAACTTTGTAGAGTTACAGGTTTCAGTACAATTAGCATAATGTTATTCACTAATAACCATCCTCCCTTTTCCCATTTTGATATTGAAATATCCAAGTACAAAAGTATAAGTCAACTTGGCTTTAGTGGACCTTATAAGGTTGTTCATGAAACTTATTTACTGCTTCACCCTCTGCAATAGCTTCTGAACAGGGTGCAATTATCTTCATAGTGGTCTGTCTACTTTGGTTTACCAAAGTCACTGCCTTGAAAAACAAAATAACCAAGTGCAAATCCTTGTTGTATTACTGGTTTCCCTAGAGTACGTGGTGAAACCAAATATGTTGACTATTTCATTCACCTCTAGGAAGGACCTACAAGCCATTCTTCCATTTAGATGGAAATTCTTAATGATTTTTTTTCTCATTCATAGCAAGAATTTCAATAAAATTAGCTTCATTTCCTGCAATAATGTGTCAATTCACTAATGATTGGGTAAGGATCACATGTTAAAAGTCCCAATGGTTAAATGAATGTTTGGACATGGCATAAAAACTGTGCAATTCTTAGCATCCTCTGTTCTCTTTTCAGCTGCTCTACCACTGGCATTTTAGAAGAAGGGAGCTACTTTGAGGGCTTTTGTGTACTTGTGTACATTATTTTTCATGGATTTCAATGGCCAAGAAAAAAAAACTATTACCAAGCGGTAACTAGTATGAGCCTCTCTGTGGACAGCAGATACATACTCTGTCATGGAGCCCATGTTCACAACATTTTCAGATAGTGTGGGGGTAATCCTTAGCTCAAAGTCTATACCAGATTAACAGAACCTATCAAAGTTTTTGCTCTACTTGCATAGACTTAGAAAGCCTAGAATCACCTCCATGACACCATGAAGAATTAGAGGAAGACTACTGGAAGAACCTTACTTTGATAATTGAACTGATATTAAGTTAGTTAATAATACTGTATTTGGTAAACCATTATTAAATGCCCTGTGTGTGTATGCCTACCTATCTAAAATAAAAAGATGTCTCTTAACACTATTCCCTAAAAGATGTCAACACTATTGGGTGTGGGAATGACTTTAGAAACTATCTAGTTAAATACTCTTATTTTATAGTTGGGACGACTGAAGCAGAGAAAAGCTAAATGATTTGTCACATAGCTGCTTAGTAGCAGAGTCAAACAGACTTAGAACCCTAGTATCTTAACCACTAGATACACAAACCAGTACTTTTTCTCTTAAACCACATAACTTAAAACAAATGGTAAAATAATTGTCATAAAATATCATGCATAACGTATGACCATCTAAATATTTGCTTTGTTAATTTTCTAAAAAAAAGTTCAATAAGACTATAATCAATTTTAATAGGAGATATGTATATTATGTAAAAAGAGAATAGTGAGCAAACAAAATACTTTTTCCTCAATTAGTTTCCAATATTTGACTTTTTGTAGTGTTTTCTTTCAGTTTTGATTACCTGAATATGAACAATCACCTTAAATATGTATAGCTATTTCTATGAATGGTAAATAATAATCACTTCCATTAGTATTTACTTTTATGCATAGAGTTAATACGAAATCTGCTTTCAACCATGGAACTTCTGATTTCCTCTGGTAACTAACTTATAAGCCACAGGGACAGCTAAATTTATTTTACCGAGCTATTGAGTATAGACTATATCTGAAACAAATATGAAATTGTCTACTTGTCTTTGAAAGCCCTTCACAACCTCTTTCCCATATTTCTAGTCTCTTTACACTTTACTGCCCTCCATGAACTCTATATGATCCATCAGCACTGGTTTTCTTTCTGCTGTTTACACAGGGCATTCAGTCTCCCAACTTGGTGTCTTTTCACTAGCTGTCCACCATGCCTGGAGGGCTCCCTACCTTCATCTCTACCACCTCACGTCCCTGGCTTTCTTCAAGCCTCGATTCATATCCTATCTTTTGCAAGAAGCTATTCTACCCATCCCCCACTGCTAGTACCTTCCCCATGAGATTACTTTTCATTTGCACTATACACATCTTGTGGGTTCATAGGTGTTTACATGTTGTCTCCCCTTTTAGAACATGAACTCCTTGAAGGAAGGGACTGTTTTGCCTTTTTTTATATGTGCCTGGCACATAATAAGCACATAATGCTTTTTGACTTGGTTGACTCAGACATTTCTGGCCCATGCTAAAAGTGATAGTTTACACCAAATGTAGAGTAAAAATGCCTCCTAAGAAGCTTTAAAAAGAATCATCTTATAAACGATGGAGTTATTTGGTAATATTATGCTGTGACAAATTTTATCTGAGGTTATTAAGCAAAAAGTGATCCTTTGTGTATTTATAGATTCAGGTCAGGTCTTGCCTCTCAATAGTTAGAAGAGGTAATACAGTACAATTTTAGGAAAACAAAGAAGGACCTGATGTTTCCCCAAATTCTCACCCATTGATTTCATTCTACCTGGAGCTTCATTTCTTTATATCTTTTTAATATCTCAAAGAGATTATGAATGGATCTCTCCCTGGAAGAGGAAACAGTATCAATTAATTAACAAACTTTTATTAAACTATTACTATGTGCCGAGCACTATAATTTATAAAAGGTATTGGTCTTTTAGACTTCGGTATGAATAAATTTATCAGACCCTTTCTTGGATAGAGGTTTTCAAAAGGTAAAAAAAAAAAGGTAGGCCAGGAGCCCACAAAGTGTGTGAGATGCAATGGTGGAAGCACCACCCCCCCTTAAAAGGTATAAAGGACTTTGAACAAGGAGACTGGAGGTACTGAAGACAAAAACTACCATAGCTTTCATAATTTCATCCAGACTGATATACATATTGTGTGTGTGTGTGTGTGTGTGTGTGTGTGTGAAATATTTAGTTAAGTGGGGGAAGGCTAGTGTGTGTGGAAGATTGGGGAATTCAGAGAAGGGACATGCTTTTGCCTTTCCTTCAAATACATCTCCCTCTTGAGCACATTTACTTCCATCACAATGGACTAGAAGAGATCCTTGTTTAGTGGTGCAGAACCCCTGAGACCTAATTTAGCTTTTATAGGAAATTCAAAAAGAGAGAGATGGAGCAAGAGAAAGAGAACAGAACAAAGATGTGAGTTTGTACAGGGAATATTGATACTTGTGAGCTGCTTCTATAACTTCTTTAAAAGAAATTTTCTAAGTAAATGCTGAATTGGACTTTCTGCTAGCAGAGGGCCCAAGCTGCCTCAGCTGAACAATGAGCTTCCTCAGTCATCTTTACCCCTTCTGATGGTTTGTCCTCTTAGAGGCTCAGGCTTGTTGTTTTCTTTGCTGTGAAGGTCAGAGAACCATTTGAAAAAATATTATTTCCATTTAATTCTTTCAGTGTGTCATCAGAAGGATGCCCTGATGTAGAAAAGTTACACAAATGTGAATTAAAAATATTCCTGACAAGGCATTCTAGCTAATCCAGTTCAGTTCAGCCTGGGGGTCATTTTTTATTCACACTGTATATAGCAGTTTTCCAAGAATGGAAAGCATCCTCTATAGATCACATCTCAATTAAAGCATTCTTTGAGATATAGGTACAATCAGGGCCAGTTGTTGTCCTCTACTTTAATATAGAAAAGGCCCATGATTTGCTAACTGTAGCACGTAGCATAGACTGTTTTTTAATACTTGCTCTTAAGGCTTTCAAAGATGGGTGAACTGAGGCCCACTTTTCCACTTCTTTATAGAAGAAAAAAGCCAGTGACTTAAACAGTATAGATCAATAAAAAAAGACAAGACTAGAGAACTCAGGAGTTCTTACTGTCCCTTATCTATTTCAACCATTAAAGTTCCTGGTAGTGTCTTACACAAAGCCAGGTTGCCAAGAGAACAGATGTGAAATCATTAGTGAAGACAGCCAGAACATTCTCCATTGATGTCAGGGTGAAGTAATGGGCTGTGCTACATACATAGCATCAACCGTTTAAAAATGTTGGAATAAAATGTCAGCTGCATTTGACATGTCCCTTAAATTTGTAGGGCTGTCTTGTTTTTTTTCTGGTCCCTGGAGCCTGCACATAGAATATGATTTTTCTCATATCTTACATGATTATTTTGAGTCTTACACTTGGTTACCAGACTGAGGTCTTTTCACATTACACAGCATATTTGCTTTTTATAGTCAATTTCTATAGTGCAGAGGTTTTCAACCTGGAGTCTTTGAACATTTTTAGCATTTTAATAACCACAAATCAATATAATTGGTGTCCTTTATAATCCAACTTATTTTATGCATTTTAAAACATAATTCTGGTCAGTCCATAACCTTCACCAGATTACCAAAGAGGCACATGACAGAAAAAAAAGATTAATCTCCCTGCCATAGGCCCTAGAGTTTCTAATAGGGATTGTGGGATTGTGGTGGTAGCACCCACCATCAATGGGGACAGAGAGGAGGAACATAGAGGCACTGAAAAAAATGCATCTATCTGTTTCATAATGTCACCTAAACCTATGTGTATATAGTGTTCAATTTGGAAGCCTGGGAGTAGGGAAAACTTAGGAATTGGTATGATATTAATAAGAAGTGAATTAAAAGAGGATGTGTATTTATAACAGGTTATAGACTTTACAGACTCAACTAATATACTCAGAGAAGTTGACTTGAATTAATCATGTTGACCTGAACTAAATTAATATTTGGTCTGATGGTCACCTGATGCTGACAGGATCATATTCTGCCCTATTGAAGAAAAAAGATAATCATAAAAAAACTTAGCTAAAACTTGTGAGCAATAACAGAGAGTAATAACCATCCACTTCCTACCATAGTACCTGGCAAATATCAGGTGCTTTAAAAATGCTTGGCAATTGGTTGGTTGACTGATTGACCATGCTATTTTGTATGGCTTAGGAAAACCTTTATGTTTGTGTTATGGTGTATGCGCTTGTGTGTGCGTGTGTAGGTGTGTGTGTAGATGAGTGTGTGAGTGTGTGTGTATGTGCGCATGCCCTTGTGTGTGTGTTTGTGTGTATTTCTGGGCTGATAGATTTACATGGAGTGATGTTTCATCTCACTTAAGGAACTGATGAAGCAATCAACTAGTATTTATTAAACATCTACTACTATATTCTAGGACTAGAGATAAAAAAAATAAAAATGAGTCTATTATAGTAGAATGCAGCCACAATAATAAAGCTACTGATAAAAAAACTAGATGTTCTTTGATTTTTGTTCTTATAGATTTTTAGCAACAGGTTCAAAAATCATGTAGATCTGTCTCTCCTTAACTAAAATATTCCTTTTGTTTTTTTTTTCATTGTAAAACAAGGTGGCTAAGTTAGGAGGTAAGTCATATTATTTGCTTTGATAGCAGAAATTCAAATTCAGTTTTTAATTCCAAATAAAAAGTAAATTAGGATTATCATAGATTTTTAAGGACCCTTCAGATCAAATAATAATTATTTGAATCCAATGTGTATTCAAAAAAGAAATTATTAATTTGAGCTCAGCCCTATGAAATGGTGTCTCTTACTTGGGTAACAATTCATCTGTTGTTTCCTAATATTCCATGAAACTCTTCAAAATTCAGCCCAATTTCTATTATCTCTGCCCCCGGATGCTGGAACACGTAACTAAAATGTCAGGTAGGTGGCTTTGTGGTTAAAGTCCTAGTCCTGAGATCAGGAAGAGCTGAGTTCAAATCCAACCTAAAAGACTAGTTGTATGACCCTGGGCAAGACACTTAACCTCTGTCTGCTTCAGTTTCCTCATCTGAAATAGGAAATGGGAGTAATAAAAGCACCTACCTCCTGGGCTTATTGCACAGATAAAATGAGATACTTGTAAAAACACTATAAATGCTAGATATTAGTAGAAAGTGCAATGAGGGACATCAAGGGTTTAGAGCAATGGTGTTGAATAGAACAGGACCCATTAAACCATATGTGAGAATCCCTATGGGAACATATCGACTTAGTTTTAAAATGTAATATTATCTATGCTTTATTGCATTCTTATCTATTTTGTTAAATATTTCCCAATTCTGTTTTATCTGGTTCAGTCTGCACTCAGGAGTGCTGTGGCTCCCATGAGGCCAACCACAGAGTATTCAACACCTCTGGTCTAGAGCATTTTACCAAGTCTATTGGTAAATAGACTTGCCACAAAGGAAATCAGTGCTGAAACTTCCTGAGGATTAGACCATGCCTCAGTTTTCAAACCTTTAAAACCAGGAGAACAAATGTACCCACTAAACAGTTCATTGTGAGATGTTGAAGAAATAATAAATAGCATTGCCTCTCACAACAAATGTCATTTATTGTCTAAAAACTCTATTTGCCACTCCTGTGTTACTAGTAGCACAGGGCACACTACAAGTCTGAGGCTCTTGAGAAATATCTTTCCTGTCAGATCTTTCTTTTTTGCAAGGTTGGAATACTATGCTTTCTCCAAATTGTTTGCTCTGAATAATTGCCATAGGCCCAAACCTCAACTGCACCTTTTTGCATATAGCTTGCCCTTCTGAAAAACTATCCTTTAAAAAAAAGATCCTTTGTGACAAAATCTCCAATTGTACCTTTTCATTTCTAGCCCTCTACTCCAATGACCCTATTTGAATTTGCTGGTAGCTTTGGCCTTATTGATTTCCACAGGATATATTGAAAACTTCGCTGCCACCTAATGAATTGTATTGTCAATAGAGTAATTGAGATCACACATTTGTGGATCAAAAGCACTCATCATCAAAATTCTGAGGCACTACCAAAAAAAAAAAGAAAGAAATCTGAGTCACACTCCTCTCTACTTTCGAAAACAAAATGATCAAAATGATTCTGCTCCGTGACTTTACTATAATATTTCCTTACTCATCAGTATGGAGGTTGAATCAAAGCAGAAAAATTGGGTTCATATTGTTAACCCCAGCAGTGATCACAGAGCTGCAAGGCGGCAGTGGGTGTTTATCCCTATGAGGATGGGGACAGAGGCTTTGTATTTGCCGAGATGAATCATTTAAAATGCAGCACATTGTCTGGACCTCGCTTCCCCAGAGGATGATGTTGATACCTGCTTCTAAAAATAGTTGCCCAAAAGAAAAACAGCATAAATCAGTATCTGGGTAGGTTATTCTTCACAAGGAACAACTCATAAACCAGAGCCATTGTTTGGCCATCCACAGTACAGAGATAATCAGCTGAAGAATGGGAAGAAACATTGTGATGAATAGGGGAGCCACAGTATATTACTATTACCTTCTAAAAATGAGTAATACATAAAGTATCTATGAAGAGTTCTCCTCTAGCTTAGAATGCCATCTAATCCTCATTAACACAGATTTATTTCTTATACATTTGTAAGAATATAATATTCCTATTTAAGTCCAAAAGAATAACAAATAGCAAACATTAAATAAATTTTAAAGGTTACTTCACCTTTAAAAGCTGTTGACCACCCAACATTTTCTTCTCACTTTCATTCTTAATCTGTCCCATTCTAGTTTTTATCCTTGTGTTATATTAATTTCAATATTTATTAAAATAGGAATATTATATTCTCTGCCCCATCCCCTTTCTGTCCTTTGCAAGTTTTCCAAAATCTTATGATTTTCCTTAATTCTTTTTCCCTTTGCTTATAAAAATATTCCTTTCTTTTCTTTCCTTATTTTCCTATCTTCCCTCCATGTATTTTCAATATATTGCCCCATTTTTGCTCCATTTTCCTTTTAATGTCTTTCCCCAGTGTATTTTTCCCACCTATCTTATTCACCCATTTCAAATCTCACATCAGCTTGAAATTAACAGAAAACTCGTAATGAGTCACTACTGCTTAATCTGCCTCCTTTTCTTAACACTATTTAGTTCACCGGTCCTGAAATGTGTTGAATAATTTGTCAATGCCACTTTTCCAAAAGATTTTTGACTACAATTTTAATTTATGCTATAGATGGATAGTACAATGGCACATATCTTATAAATGTGTGATCCTTACTCCCTGCCTTACCAACTCAAACACTCAGTAAATCTGGAAGCAAACTCAGCTGCCTTAATCCTTGCTAAATAGGTAATTGACTTCTTGATTTTTGCTAATAGTTTAATTTCTTGCACAGAACCTGAAACCAGTGGTTTAAGTAAGTGGAAGTCTACTAGCCTCTTTTCATTGCAGGAGGCTAAATATTTGTCTTGATGTCTGCCTAATGATAATGAAAATTATAATGAAGATACATTTAAATAGTCCTTCCATCTTACAAAGCACTTTCCCTACAACTCTGAGAAGAATAGTTTATGCCACTCCCCTCTATTTTCATAACTCAATAAATACTTATCTCCTGTCATTTAGGGATGCATTATAATGGGGACTAAGCTTATTGCTAAAAATGAAAATAAAATCCAATTACTGCTGAAAATGGAAATGATCCAAAAAATTCAATATTTGTTTCTTCCTTATACAGTGTCAACGAAAAAGGGGATAGTTGCTTAGTAGCCTGTGTTAGAAAAGAACATGTTTGCCAAATGACTAAGGCTTATATGCAAGCTAATTTCTATATGACTGAAGGTGAACATAGTGACTAAAGGGCTTCAGGGCAGAAGGACCTATGTTTAAGTCCTAGCTCTAACATATACTAGTTAGAGGCCTTTAACAGGGTCAGTGGATTGTGTGCTGGGCTTGTCGTCAGGCAGACCTGAGTTCAAATTCTGCCATTTGAACTGTGACTTTCAGCAAGTCACTTAAACTATCTTAGCTTCAGCTTCCTCATCTATAAAATGAGAATTGGACTTCTTAATCTCTAAGAATAATAAAAGATCCTTTACAGCTTTAAATCTATGACCCTAATGGTGCAACCATGAACAAGTCACATAAGTTTCAGTGTCCCAGGCAATTCTCTAACAGAAGTAGTCCAATCTCTGTTGGTGGAGACATTTCTTTTTGGAAATCCCCATTGGTAGAGGAGTATCCTACCTTAAAGAAAAAAGTCACGAGCCTGGGTAAATCATACAAACACACACACACACACACACACACTTATATTTACATTATATTCTATTTTATTATATATACATGTATATAATACACATAATATATGTATATATAATAATACATATAATGTATATAATATAACATTTTTGTTGTTGTTGTTGTTCAGTCATCTCCCACTCTTCATAACCCCATGGACCTTACTGTCCATAGGGTTTTCTTGGCAAAGATACTGGAGTGGTTTGTCATTTCTTTCTACAATGGATTAAGGCAAACAGAGGTTACATGATTTTCCCAGGGTCACACGGCTAGTAGGTGTCTAAGGCCAGATTTGAATTCAGGTCTTCTTGACTCCAGGCCCAGCGTGCTAATTAACAAGTAACCTAGCTGCCTCCTATACATTACACATACATACTTAAATAGAAACTCATATACATATGTGTATATGCATATACATTTACATGATTAGTAAAAACTTTAGGAAGCAAAATTAATTTCATCTCAATTTTCTTGCATTATGTATAAGTGCTGGGTACATATACCAAAAAATTCCTGAGTTAAATTTTATTTATTAATAATTCTACTCACTTGAGTCAATAGCCCTAACGGTGGGAAACTAAAATCATTGAGTTATCCAAGCTTGTAATATAAATGTATAAATAATTATAATCCTTAGATGAAGAATAAGTTCGTTCAATTACCACATTATCTAGAACTGGGAGGGACCTTAAAGAATAATTAATCCAATTTCCTCACTTTACAGATGGAGAAACCAAGACCCAGAAAGGCAAAGTGACCCAAGATCACACAAAGGAAAAAAAGCCGAGGCAGGATTTATTTGGATTTCCCTCTAGGTCCAATGTCATTGCTCTTTTCCCTTCCCCCTGTTACCATACACAAAACCAGTATTGTTCTGTCTTAAAGATGAAAGGATAAAATTAAATTTAAAAATGTTTTTTAAAATCTGTTATCCCTATCATTTCTTATGAAACCGTTGTAAAGTGAAGAAGTTATAAGGACTTGAATACTGTATTGATTTTTCATTATTAGCTAAGGGTTTGTAGGCTGTATAAAATGAACTCTAACATCCAGGCAGCAAGAAGGTGCATTTCTAAAATTCTTTTTCCAGAAAGCAACAGGACAGCAAACAACTATTTCATTAATAAAGTTGTGGTTACAGAATAGTGGACCTTTATTTCTGATGTTTCCTATAAGAAAACCACATATTTAATCTCTACAGTGAATGATCAAATCCTCTTCACTTCCTTATTTTCCTTATCACAGGTGATGAAAATAGCCAGTATTCTCTATGTGTTGCTGGGAGTACAACCATCTAAAGATTTATGGCATTAGCTATGCCAAAATATAGAATGCTCCCAATGTCTCAGTGCAGTTTTAAACTATCTGCCTTAAGACTTTGGGGACATCCTTTATTGATTCTGAAAAGTATTGGAGGACTCTTTAAACATCCCTCCGGAAAGATGAATGATTCAAAGAACCTACCTCCTACATTTTCATCATGATTCTAGTGTCAGCTGTTTTTCTTTTTATTTTAATTCAAAGAAACCCTGGGATAAAGTAGTCATTTGTTTTCTGAATTTAATAACTGAAATAGATACAGATATGTTGGCAACAATAACTTACATGATCAAATATTATCTCAGTGCATGCTAACAATATCAAATCAACCATATGGTATCATATGGTTAAAGATCTTAAGCTGGAAGGGAAATCAAGTCAAATCGCTCATTTTATAGATGAAGAGTCTACAGCCCAGAAAAGTTAAGTGACTTGTCCAAGATCACAAATGTCACTGGGTTTTGACTGTATATAATATAACTCATATTTATATAAAGTATTGGCATTTGTAAAGGGCTTTGTATACATTATCATACTTAATCCTTATAGAAACCTATTCTCATCCCCATTTTATAAATGAGGACATTGAGGCTTAGAAAAATTAAATGACTTGCCAGGATCAAGCAGCTAATAAGTTTCTAAGAGAAGATGTCAATCTAGGTCACTCTGTACCATGCTGCCTCACAAGATTTTGTTTGTTTATATGATATATATATATATATGTATATGCTATATATATATATATTAATACATCATTATTCTGGTGATAAGAAATGGTTTTGTGAGAAGTTAGGAAATACAAGTAGGGTTTAAACAACATTGTGCCATTTTAACTATAAAATAATAGCTTTTCCTTCTATTCCACTTTTCCCCAAGGTAAACAAAGGACTTCGTAGCACTTTTCTAGTTAATCCTCACAACATCCCAGTGAGATATAGCTTTCTTTTCTCAGCCAAAGCAACCAAGCACTGTCATTTATCCAAGATCATAGGAACACAGATATTGAACTGGAAGGAGAATGGGAAGAGAATAAGTATTTTTACAGTGCCTACTAGGTACCAGACACTGTCCTAAGCCTTTACAAATATTGTCTCATTTGATCCTTATAGCAACCCTGCAAGCTAGGTGCTGTTATTATCATCATTTTACAGTTGAAAAAAAAAAGTGAGGCAAACAGAGATTAGGTGACTTGCCCAGGGTCACACAGCTAGTAAGTGTCTGAGGCCAAATTTGAACTAGGTCCTCCTGACTCCAGAGTCAGCACTCTATCCGCTGTACTACCTAGATGCTCCTCTTGAAAAATATAGGTTGCTATTTAATTGTAAGTTATTATTCCTATATATAAATATAATACGAAAGCACTCATCTTAGAGTCAAGAGAGATCTGAGTTTTAATCCTTCCTATAGGATTTTTTAGCTGTATGATTATAGGCAATTCAGCTAATTTATCTGAGCCTTGGTTTCTTTGTCTGTAAAATGAGGATTACAGCATCTGCACCGTCAACCTCATAAAGGTAGTATGAGGAATAAATGATACATATTAAGGGCTTTAAACACTCTAAAACACTATATAAATGTCATTATTATGTGGGCAGCATGGCATATTAGATAAAACATTGGACTCAGAGGGGAAAAAAATCTAGGTTCAATCTGTGCCTCTGACATTTACTAGCAATGTGTCCCCAGAACCTCAGTTTTTGCATGTCTAGGACAGAGATGATAATACTGGGAATGTATACCACATACAGTTGCTGTGAGGCTCTGTTTGAAAAGACCTGTTAAAATTTCATAGTGCCACATAACTGCCCATTATTACCATATATACACATATTTATTGGTCATTTGAGTCATTAGCTACAGCAATAGAAAAGTAAAGTGTTTTGAAATAAGCTGAGATTTTTATGATTCTTCAAAATAGAAAGGAGGTACATACCTCTGTTACTGATACATTCATGTATTAGATTGGATTCCTAGAGAAGAGAAATGATTTTTGATTTTGTTTTTATATACTCAAGGCCCAATACAATACTTTATATAGAATAGATACATAGTAAATACTTGTTGAATTGAATTAGATTGAATTAGAAAACAGAACAAATAATGCAAAAAGTGAAAAGACTGTATTCTAAATATAAAACAAGATATACACAGAAGGGCTAGGAGACCTAACTGGTATAGGTAAATATTTCATCTGAATCTTTTTTGCCAAAACAAAAGAGTTTGACAGGAAGATGTTTTTAATAATAGATTTTATGTATTTATGTATTTATGTGTTTATTTATTTATTTATTACCAAGATTTTGCCTTGCATTCTCCCAGAGCCATCCTTTATAACAAAGGATTTTTTAAGAGGGAAGGAAGAAAAAAAATCAGTCAAGATGGTTAACATATTAAAAAACTGGCACTAGATGCAAGTTCAACGCAAAATAGGCAAAGGGAGGTGTCTTCTCATATCTCTCCTTTGGAGCCAAATTTGTTTATCATACTTTTTTATATTCAATTTTGATTATTTTAGGGTTGTTCTTCTTTCCATTTCTACTGTTGCAGTCATTTTATACGTTATTTTCCTAGCTTTGCTTACCCTCACTTTGCATCAGTTCATGTAAGTCATTTCATGCTTCTCTCTATTCATCATACATATCATTTCTTACTACAAAATGCTATTCCATTCCACTAATATTCTACAATTTATTTAACCACTCCCCAACTGATGGGTATCTATTTTGCTTCTGTTTCTTTGCTTCCACCAAAAAAAAGTGCTGCTATAAATATTTTGGTGTACATGGAGCTTTTCTTTTTGTCAATGAACAAGGTATGTTTTGGAAATAGAGAAAGGATAGAATTTAAACAATAGGAAAAGGGAAGACTGTCCAGAAATGTGGTAGATGAAGGCTTGAAACTTTAAAAGAGATGTATGGCTGCCAAGAGGTGTTTCTTTCCCTCCCCCACCCAATACCTGAATGATCACTTATACTCTTCTGTACCTATTACTTTTTATGTTTCTTCCTGGAGGAGGAGTGCATTTGGGCAAAGGTCAGTCTGACTTGGGTCAAGAACACAAGGAAGAGATTAAATAGTTAATGTAAGCCAAAGAATGTCAGGGGATACTGAAGGAATGCCGTGGTCAGCCATAAGCATATATCATCATCATCACTATCAACATCATTATCATCATAGCTAGCGCTTTTGCAGCGCCTAATATGGGCCAAACACTGCGCTGTTTTACAAATATTATCTCATTTGATCCTCACAACAAGGTGGTGAATGCTGGTAAGCCAGATACCTGATTCAAACTCAGGTCCTTCTGACTTGACGCCCTGAGCCCAAACCAGTATGCCAGCTAGTTGCTTTATCATAAAGGAATGTATAAAATAGAAAACTAAGGCCCAGAAAAGTTGTGAATCCCTCAAGCTCATGCAGTTACTTACTAGCAAAGACAGAAGCACACCTCCTATCCCTTGATTATTTATATCACATATTGCCTTCCTTAAGCAAGCATAGGATTAACTTGAAATTCCAAGAAAGTATGTAGGGGGAAATGCTGCATAACTGCAGTTGTAATTCAGAGTTTAAGGTGGTGATTGACTACTGTAAAGAGGGAAGGAAAAATGTGGAGGCCTTTGGAATAGTAGATAGAACAACAATTTAAGCAATGCTGTCTGTGAAAAGCTCACCAGTTATAATGCCTGTATTTGACATGAACAGAACTAAAAGAATGATAACTGGCATATTGTACCTGTGAGGCAGGTGAAGTGACGGTATTATCCACATAAATAGGGAGGCTACATAGAATAGAAGCTTTTGGCAGAAGCTAAAAACTTTGCCATCCAGTTTGTAGAGTTTCTCCTTTCCAGACTAAAGCATCAGGTAAAAGAATACCAAATTGTTTCTCGTTCAAGTAGTGATGTTAGAAAAAGTACCCCTACTATGATGGTAAAATCCCAAGCTTAAAGTGATTATGGATTATAATTCTCTTTTGCTCATTATTTTCAAGTGAAATAAAATAAGCTGAAAACCTCACTAGATTCTGACTTCTTATCTTACTATGTGATATATAAAGCTACAATGATGATCATATTCTAAAATGATATGAGAACTGGAAGGATAATTTACTGGCTGACCAACATAATGTAAAAAAAAAATACCCTATATGAAAATACAAGAAAGAAAGAGCATCAACAAAACATTTTAATGTACAAAAAAAAAAAAGAATTGTGGAAGAGGACACTAAGAGAGCAATTTAATTATGTCTCATTAAATTTAGTATTCTATATCATATAGCTTTCATTTCTAAACAAACTGTACATAACAGATGTTTGCAGTTTCTTATACAGTTCTTACTTATTCTTTGTATATTAAAATGTTATTGTTTTGCTTACCTACGTTGTTACAAAGGAAGGATTTATTAAGAGGTGGGAGTTGTTAGGAAAAGATAACTTCTTTTTTATATTCATTCAGTCAGCATTTATTTTTTGTCTTTTAAATAGTACTTTATTTTTTTCCAATTACATGTAAAGACCATTTTTAGCATTCATTTTTTTTATAAAATTTTGGGTTCCAAAGTTTTTACCACCCTCTTTCTCTCCCCCTCCCTAAGACAGCAAGCAATGTGATATATGTGCAATCATGTAAAACATATTTCCCACATTAGTCATGTTTGTGAAAGAAGAAACAGTACAAAAGGAAAAAAAAACTATGAAAAAATAAAGCAAGCAAAAACAGTAGCTTCAATCTGCATTCAGACTCCATCAGTTCTTTCTCTGGATGTGGATAACATTTTCCATCATGAGTCTTTTGGAATTAAGACAACAATACCTTTAAAAAGCATCAGTAAAACTTATTTTATTTTTAAATAATATAAACCTACTACTCAAGACAGAAAGAAATAAAAGTAACCTCAAGAGAAAAGAAATGATTACAGTATTATATGACACTAAGAAACAGAATTTGGAAAAGAGGGCACATCCTTTGTGCCCCTTCCCTTGCATACAAATGCACAGTTAATTATAGCCCCAAGTGAGGCTCTTCTAGATGTTTCATCCACTGGTTGAATTTTTTTTTCCTTTCAGGAGCTAGTACCTGAAGATTCATAGAAGTTGTTTACATAATAGAGTGTTGGTGGGGGGGGAAGGTTGCTGGCATTTTCATGCCCTTGAATTAATATGAGATACTGTCGTAAAGCACTTTTAAAAGATTCCATCCTTGTAGCACATTTCTTAGAAAGGTACTTTTAAGAGATGAGATTCATATGTTTTGAATTTATTTCCCTTCAAACAAAAACATTTTTTGAAGTTTAATGACTTGTCCAGACTAGTGATGATGTTTATAAGTTGATTTAACTGGAAAGAAAAAGAAAAACCATTACTAACCTTGTCAACAGCTTTACATGTGTTAAATGCCATTATTCATTTAACTCATTCTATTCCCTGACTTCTGCTTGTGTGTTCAAGAAAACTAGTGTTCAGAATTCCTGGAATCATAGGGCCAAGCCAAAAATTCTGGTGTGATTGTGAATTATGAAATTAATACAAAGTTAGTCAAAAGAAAGGACTAACTCATGACTGGTGAAATGATAAATGAGAAGGAAGAGAAGAAATGCAAACAAATTATGGGATCTTAAAAATGTCTTTAGTTTTCCAAGGTGGAATCCAAAGACCTAGCAAAATGTAGGATTAAGTAGGACCCAGTCTATTTCTATCAAGCTATTGTCAATGTCCTAGGACTTATAGTTAGTTTCCAGATTTTTTTAATGGGAATTTAATTTCAAAAGATAACATGATATAGTGCATAAAGCAGTGGCTTTAGAGTTGGGAAATCTGAATTCCAGTCTTAATTCTGACATGTATTAGTTGTGAGACCTCTGGTAAGTCAATTAATCCCAATAAGACTCAGCTTCTATACGAGTATCAATATTTACACTTCCTCACTGGGTTGTTGTGGAGAAGGGGCTTTGTAAACTGTAAAACACTATACAGACATGAGTGATTGTTAAATTAGAGACTGTAACTGGGCCAGTGATTTTATTGATACAGGCAACTTCCAATTGAGGAAATTCTCTCTACCAAGATTCGCTCTTCTGAAATATATAGTCTTAGATATTTTTGCCTAGAACACTGAAAGATTAAATGACTTTCAGAGACTCACACATTATCATGTACCAATGAAGTGTCTGGAACCCAGGTCCTACTGACTTTAAGGCCAGTTGTCTATCCACTACACCATTCTGGAAAATCTTTTAAGTTGTATGCAAACAGAAGCTTGAAATATTACAAATTGCCTATACTATAGAACACAAATTGATAAATGACAAAAGATTGTTTTAATGGTTATTTTAACACTGGACAGTTTTCTGCACTTGTTATAGCAAGTAGAAATGTCATGTAGACGTGAAAGCTTTATCTTAATCTTTGAAGAATTTTGTAGAGTATCTCAACCCCTTCATTTTGTGAAGAAGGAAACTGAGGTTCAGAAAGAACTAGTGATGTAACCAAGCAGATACAACAGCTGGTTAGTAGTAAATCCAGAACCAGACTCTATGTCTCCTGACTGCTGGTCTGGTGATCCTTCAAAATACCGTGCTAACCCTCTCGGAAATCTGGAAGTTGCAAATACCCCTCATTCCTTTCCATAAAGAATACTTTCCTCCTTTTAAAACACTTATCTTTTTGTAGTGTTTTTTTTTTCCAAGACAGGTTAACCAGTTGATATAATAGATAGTTATTAACATCATGGCATGGGCGATAACAGTTCAACATTATTTCCAAATGGAATTAAAGAATCACCCTTATGGAAACTGACATATAAGTGGACAAGCAAGCTGATGATCAAAAATACAGCTTGTCATAGTTATTCTTGTAAAATATATACTCAGCCACTCTGATAGATTCACAATTTCATCAGTATTTGTTACTCCTCTTTATGAACGATATTTGCTGCCCCTCCATATCTTGTCATTTTTTGTGATTCTTTTTCATGTCTTTCTATAAATCCTTCATAAAGAAGCAATCTGTCCCAAGAAGATTGGTCACCAGGTAATGAATTTCTTGGGCATAAGCACTCATGAAATAAACAAAAAAATCTAAATCTCTATTTTAAGACCTAAATTTTAAAGAATGTTTCAAATGAGTGAAGTCACTATATTTTAGTGATATCAAAAATAAAAATAATTTGCATATATGTATATAAACTCCAGTAGAGTATATATATATATATATATATACGTATGTATACATATGAATCAAGTGTTTATAGTCCACACATTGAAAAATCCTTTCAAGTGTGATTATAAATAGAAAATTGAGAAAAATGTCATTTTCTTGGTTTATCTGCACTTCCTGTACTTGCTTTACTGAAAAACAAATGTTTACTGTTGTTAGAGACACAGTCAAGGCTGCCACAGAAGAAGTTGGATCCTCCATTGCCTCAGGCATCACGAACTAAACTGTCAACTCAGCTCAGTTTGTGATGGAGAGGAAAGGAGAAGGCCCTTAATCAAATTCTTATGTCTGGGGTGTTTTAGGAGAGCAGGGAATGGACAAATTGACTTTCAATGCCCATTCTACATGTAAAATTCTAGGTTGGTGATATTATAGATTACACTGCTTTACAGCATACTCTGAGGTAGTTGGGAGGCAGAAATTGTAAGTAGATTCTATTTCCCTGACAGAGGGAAGGAATTGGATGGAAAAGATGTCATGAAGGATGGATGATATTAAAATTAAGTGATTGTCAAATGAAAAAAATGACTGGTTAGCAGCAAGAGTGGTGAACAGAAAGATGAAAAAAAATGAAAGATGAGACTATGATACTATGATAATACCAAAAAAAAAAAAAAGGAGAACCACTGACCTTGTGAGTTTAAGCATTGGTTAAAAAGAAAAAGAAGAAAAAAGTTATCTTAATTTTTATCCCTCTAAGTATCCTTACTTATCTTTTCTACATTCATGAGATTGATTTCTAAAGACCTCCAAGTTGAAGAGATAACCATGGTATAGAGAAGGATAAGAAACAAACCTATAACTTTCTCCACACCCATAAAAATACTTATTATTAATTGAAGTGGAAAAGCATGGTATAGTGGAAAGAGAGCTAATTTTGGAGCTGGAAAACCCTGAGTTTAAGTCCTGCCTTTCACATCCACAGTTGTGTGATCACAGTAAAGTACCTTAACCTCTCAGTTCCTCAGGCAGCTCTTTAAGACTGTAAATTTTAGATAAATTGCAATGATGGAGAGCTCTATAACAGTAAAAACACATTTATCTAATCACAAATTGAGATGGTTCTGGTCAATGACCAGTTCCTGTCAAAACTTTCTATCGTTTTTAATTCAGAAGCAAGCTAATCTATAATGTGTTATTAATAATTAGAAGCTTTATAAAATACCTGGACTGTTTTATTATTGAGCTTAAAACTTATCTTGCAGCTTGTGAAAATTGCTCTTGAGAAGACAGTGATATCCCAAGAGGCAACCCCTGGTACAAATTAATCTAGCACCGTGGTGGCGCTTTACTGGAAGAGAGCAGTGCTGTCTATCAGTATGAGTTCACACCTTTTTAAAGATGCAAACTGACAACCCAAACACTGGAATTTCACTGATTATTTTACCAAGGTGACAATTGACTAATCAAGTCACAGTGCTAATGCCAGGCTGCCTCTTTTTAAAGTTGCTGCCACCACTTCATTGTTATCCAAGTTCTTTGGATAAAGTGCATCAGCTTCTGACCACATACAGGGTCAAATCAAATCTTATTTAAAAATTTTTTCTATTGTTCATCTGTAATAAAATGGCTCACATTTACATAGCACAAATTTTGCAAAGTGCTTTACATACATTTATCTAATTCAATCCTTACATTAGCTACATGAGGGAAATACTCAGGCCCCAGTGCCCCCATTTTATGAATAAGGAAACAAGATAGAAGAGTGACTCTTCTAGGGTCACACAGTAAGTAAGAGTCTGAGTTGGGATTCGAACACATGGTCTTCTTGACTACAATTGCAACACTTCACTACATTATACTGCTATCATTAAACCATGCAATTCCAGTCTGGAAGTAGTAATGAAGTTATATTACCCTATTTAAATAAATTCCACTGAAAATTAATAGTAATAATTTTCTTTTTTTTCAACAAAGATTTTCTGTTAAGGTTTCAATTTGTATAACTCAAACCTTTTAGGATTGTCTAAGATTCAGAAATGTGTGCTCTTTGTGTAACTGAATGACAAGCAGATATTGTCATCTGAGGTATCAGGGTGCATAGGAAGTAAAGGGTGAGAATTGGATTCAGGAAAATCTGAGTTCCAATCTTTCCTTACTAGTTGTGTAACCCTGGGCAAGTCACTTATCCTCTGTTTTCTTCAATCAAACAACAAATATTCATTAAGTGCCAGCTATGTGCCAGATACCATGCTAAGCACTGGGGGAGTACAGAAAGAATATAGTCCCTGCCCTCAAGGAGCTCACAATCTAATGAGGGAGACAACAAGTAAATAAATATGTCCAAACAAGTAATATGCAGGAGAAATAGAAAGTAATTAAAGAGGAGGGCACCAGAATTAAGAGAGGTTGGAAAAGACTTCCTGCAGAAAATGGGATGTTTTAGTAGGAACTTAAAGGAAGCCAGGGAAGACAGTAGGCAGAGATCAGAAGAGAGAGCATTCCAGGGATGAGGGACAGCCTCAGTTTCCCCATCTGTTAAATGGGAATAATAATAGTACCTACTTCCCAGGATTGTTTTGAGGATCAAATGGGAATATACTTGTAAAATGCTTTAAATGCATTAAAGCACTACATAAATGCTAGATGTTCATATTTCATTTTATTTTTTGGTGTATTTTATATACCAATCACACTCCTAAAAGAAGAAAAAACAGTTACTAAGAAGCAGCTAAAGAAATTTATTCATTTCCAATGAGTAATGATCATAGAGAATTTGAAGGTTTTTATGGACATTTCTATAAATATGATTGGTCTCTGCTTGCAAAAATTAGGAAGTTTATGTGAAGGTGGAGAAAATCTCATTCTTCAAAGTGTTCAAAGTGTTGCCATTTAAGTTTAGCCATTGAGAGATCTTGGCCAATATTAATGCTAAGTGATGTGAAGAACTATCTGTGTTCCTTTTCATCTAAACCAATATACTGTCACTGGATGAAAATAAAAGCACACAGTGCATCAGGAGGTGGTTTCCAAGCAGGGTTTTCTGTCAAGCTTACCAGTCCTTCTTCAGATATCCAAGACTTGGACAATTCTATCTTTCCCTTCCTCCTCTCACCACAAAAAAAAAAAAATAATAATCACAAAGTGGGTAGTGCTATTGTAATTCCTCCCAGTATCTTTCTGCAAATGCCTCAATGAAATGTAATGATGTTTCAGCAGCAGCAGCAGCATCTTGTAACAAGTATCTGTGAGGAGAAAACAAAATCTAATGCCAGAGACCTGGAAAGCATTTTAAAAGAATCCTTTGGCTATTCCAATTTACTAGGGGAGGTGGGGGGAGGGGGAGAAAGGAGGCATTTTCTATTAGGGTTTTATACCCAGACCTACAATATCTATCTCCAAGTACTCTTTTGGAAGGGAAGGAAAGAGGATTTGGTCTATATTTATTAACAATGTAATTGTATTTTTATGTGTCTTTGAGGGCATGAATTTCCTCATTAATAATGAAATCAGCCATATTATGCCCGTATAATTGCAGCGCTCTTGTTGCAATGTTGCTTTGTAGATGTTTTCTTCAGTTCTTTCATATGCGTGTGTCCCTGTTCAGCAACTAGGTTTCAAGTACTTTGAGAGTAGGATTTCCAGTCACGGATTTGGTATAAAATAGACTCTTAAGGAAAAGGAACTAAATAACAATAAAAGTTCCTTGTGTGTTTGTTATTATCCACAATACCAAGCACGAAGTTCTGCACACAATAAATAATAAATGTTAATGGATTCATAATATCCTATCAGTTATTCAAAGGAACTAGAATCCATATTTCAGGGTTACTTCACAATTACAAACTCCCTGTAAGGGTATATGATAACACATTTGGACACATTGGGGCAGGGTAGCTCATTCGATAAAATGCTAGACCTAGACACATGAAGACATGGATTCAGTTCTTGACTCTGAAATTTCCTGGCAAATGTAGCCATTGGCCCATCACTAATACTCTCTGAATCTCAGCTGCCTTCTCTGTAAAATGAAGGCAATGATACCTGTAATATCTCCCTCCCAGAGGCAGTATCACTGTCGCGATTAACAAGATTTGAGAGACATAGTTTCTGGATGATTTAATCATTTTATTAATAATGGTAGCACATTTGTTAATAAAAGTATGGCTATTTGGTCATCTCTCTTAGACCAAAGAAAATTATGGGAGCAGGTTTATAGGTTCGGGGTTTTTTTGGACAAGGAGTGGCAATCAATTCTGTTTAGTTCATATTTAACAACAGAAAGAATGTTACAATGAGGGGCTGAAAGTGACATCATGTCACCCTTGGACAGAGAGACTGTCTCTATAACCAGATCACTCCCAGCCTTGTGCAATCTGTTCAAAGAATTTATGCCCCACCCAAATCTGAGCAGAACACAATGACTATTCCATATGGGTGGGGTCTTGAACAAGAAAGTTAGTCCAATCTCATTATCAGCAATGTCCCCCAAGAGACTAAACTTTTTAAAATCAGGACTTTAGAAAAAGGGGAGAGCTCTGGATCTCCCCAAGTCATTGCTTATTAATAATCAGTTCTTTCAATTATATAATAGATAGACTATTGGACTTGGTGTCAGGAAGACATGGGTTCAAATCCTGCCTCTTACATTACCAGATGTATGATATTGTATATATAACTTAATATCTGTGTGTCTCATTCAGGCAACTCCATAGAACTAAGATAATAAATTATATATGAGTT
This sequence comes from Vombatus ursinus, assembly GCF_900497805.2. Lineage (NCBI taxonomy): Eukaryota > Metazoa > Chordata > Mammalia > Diprotodontia > Vombatidae > Vombatus > Vombatus ursinus. The sequence continues at coordinate 39,603,285 of NW_020954585.1, forward strand.
ATGTTTTATAAAGTGCTGTATAAGTTGTTGGGTTTTTTAAAAATTAGCATTGAGTTAGAGGATCATTTTTCCCTATTATTTTCCTAATCACCTTATGAAAACTGCTTGTTAAGGCATAGAGGCATTATAATCCGAGTCAGCGAAGGAGTTGCCACACTGCTGAAATTAAAAATAAATAAATCATTGAAGTATGGAAGGACTTCCTTTATTTCAATTACAAACTTTATAGAACATTTCTTTGACATATTTCCTGGGTTCCTATTCAGCTCTTACAAATCCAGAAGGAAAAGCAAAATGGGCTTTTCCTAGAAGTTCTGCGTAATTTTCATGAAAAAAAATGTCTACTTGTAATAATGATAGTAGTATCAATGGTTTGGATAATAACCATGGTGATAAGGTCAATAAGTATTGAAACTTTAGCATCTCTACTTGTCAACACCCAGATGATTCTAAGAATTAATAACTTTGTTGTTGTTTTTCTTTAAACTTTATATAACAATGATCATTATAATTAGCAAATGGGGGAGAGGGAAGTTGGAGTTTTATGTGACCCTTCCCATTTACTCCTGACCCTGAATTCTAACCCCTTTCCCCAGTGCCATGTATATAAATAGGCTCAAACTTTTGCCTTTGATAGCATAGTTTTATTTACTTTGGAGTTTAACAGAAAAATAACATAAAGGGGTGTGTGTGTATGTGTGTGTGTGTAATGGCACTAGTGTAGATGAGCATGTCAAATATATTTAAATTGGTAGCAGAGATGACCATAAGTCCAAAGCTAAGTAATACTACTGTTTTCACAGGTTGCATTCACTTCTGAGTAAATAGCTTACATTTGCAATTCTTCCATTAAGAAGCACATTTTAAGGTTTTTTTTTAATTATTAACATTATGTATAGAAATTTTAGGGCTTTAAATATGCTGTTTGTTCCTTAGACTGAAAAGGAAAATTTGGTGAAATTCTTGGAGATATAATTTGCTGGCAGGGTGGGGAAGGTTTTATCTGGAGATAGAAAGCTTCCTGTTTGACTTAGTATCACGGGTGTGAGGTGCTGAGCAAGAAAACCAAGGCTGTGTGTACAAATATGAAAATAATCTATCAATTCTGTTAGTGCAGCAAAATATATATAGACACGTATATGTAGACAAATATACACTATATATGTATCTATACGCACATATACATGTATCTATATATACACATGCAGTCAGGTAACAGTATGGTCCCCAAATAACTGATTTGGCCAACTTTGAGAGAGTCCAAGTTTGAGTTTCTACTATAGTTTTATTTTGCCTTCTAATTCACAATTATGGGAGGCAGCATAGTACTGCAGTATAATATTTCCCATATCAATATGGGATTTTCAGCATGTATTATCATTTCCAAAAGTGGATGGAATGCTGAACTTTGAGTCAAAGAACTTGGATTCAAATCCCACTTGTTACACTTGCTACCTATGAGACCTTGACAAATCACTTCATTTCTTTGTGCCACTCATTTTTCATATCAGTCGAAAGAGAAGATTGAACTCCATCTCTCAGGTCCCTTCCAACTCTGACTGTATGATCTTATGAAATATCACCCTCCTGTGATAGTTCTGCCTTATGCTGAAGATGAACAATACTGGACTAGATACATAGAAAAGGAAATTTTTTAAATGCCTTTTAGTATTTATTCTCACTAAGAGAGACCTAAGAAAGAAGGAGCTTCTCTCAGATAGGGAATCTGTCCATAAGAACCAAGGTATATATCTTCTACAGAACAGCATCAGTTAAATATAATTGATTATGTCTTTTCTTTTATAATTTCTTTGATCTTATTTCATTGCAGATGTTTTTTCTTTTTAATCCACATGAATAGTAATGAATACAGCTTAGTGGAGCTGTGAAGAAGTAGATAAGCCATTGTGAATATTTTCCCTTCTCAAGTTGAACAAGAGCACATGGGCTCTCACATCTTTAATGAGGATGTGAGGCCACAACATTGCCAAAGAACCGCATTTTGGTCTGGGTTCATTTGACCATATCTTTGCTTTTGTTACTTGTTTTCAGAATGAAAGTGATTATTTAAACTTTATACAACAATGATCATTATAATTAGCAAATGGGGTGGTGGTGGAAGGATTCAGAGAGTTTTATGTGACCCTTCCTATCCACTCCTGACCCTGAATTCCAACCCCAATCCTCAGTGCTATAATACATAAATAGGCTCAGCAATGCCTGGAAAAGATGCTGAGGTAGCTGTTGGGGCCCTAGAGTAGAAACAGAAGATAGAGAATGCTCCGAATATTTTGACATAATGATTATAATAATATTTCCTCTCTGCAGTTACTGTACCCCAAAGTGGGGATGTCAGGACATTACTACTTTTTCTGTTTTCTCAACCACAAAACTAGGCTTAGAATTGGATTTGGCAGCTGCAGAGCCGCCCTAATATAGCAGCAGATGAATCCAGGCAAAGAACAGATCTATCACTGTATCTGACTGATCTTTCTGCTTATGCACAGTGACAAATTCTCACCTCTCCATATAGATCAGCAGGCTCTGTAACCAGTCAGTCACACAGAAGTTGTGACAGCACATCACAAGATTGGCAATTTGGAGCCCTAGAGAACAAGGTGAAACATGCAGTTCTTTTATGTGAAAACTGCCATCTTTCCCATAGCAATACGGGGGTTTATGTGAGCATCATCCTCCCCCAGAAGGGCATGTTCCCCCCTTAATTTTATTAAAATGGAGAGAGAAATCAAGAGAAAATGGAGACCAGAAAAATCCTCAAATCTTCACTATACAAATGAGTGATGTACGCTGCCACTGTATGAAACCTGCCCAGGACTCTTTTTTCCCTCCTTCTAAGTCATAATCTAGGACGACTTAATCAAGGAAGCATCTGGTTAATAAAAGTGTGCCTACTTGTCTCAAGGATGCCAATGCAACACCCAGTATGACAGTATGAGAAAATCTCAGATTGAATTTTTAAGTTCTTCCCTTCCTATTTCCAATAAAAGTTATATACCCAGGGGATTTCTGTTTTCTAGCATAGAAAAGGAATCATCTTATTTCATCTCTCAAACTTTGGGTAATACTGTTATTTCAATTAATTTAGGGAAGATTTTTTTTTGCTATTGCATTTTTGTGAAAATAAATAAAGCTTACAAAAATACTACTCCAAAGTTTAAAGGCATAAAGGTGGAAATTGCTCTCATGTGTTCAATAGAACTAAGTGGAGTCAGGGGCCTTTGATGGCAAGAAAGTAAAACTGGAAGGAGGCAATGGTTTGCTAATGGAAAGTGTTTAGTTGAAAAGAGCATCAATGAAAGATTTTTAAAAAAGAAAAGAACATACAAAAGACAACAGAAGGAAGTTCGTAAGGGGACAGAGACAAGCAGGGATGATTTGTTACTATGATCATCAATTTAATATACCAGATGTCTCAAAAGTCTGAATGAAGTTTTAAGCTATTGTCTCAGTACAGTTTTAAGCTAGTAGCACTTAAAATTGCACTAAGACTTTTGGGAAACACTGTGTACTTTAAAAAAATAAAAATAAACAGCAAGAAACAGTACACCACTTTATATACAACCCTTGTTCTTATTCTTTGTATGTTGAAATGTTGGTGTTTAAGTTCGTAATAAAAAATTAAATTTAAAAAAAAATTTGTTTTGTTTCTAAAAGTGTTGCTCATATGAGAAGTATCATAGCATAGCAGATAAAGGGATAGCCTTGGAGACATGAAGACCTGTGTTCAAATCCTGCTTTTGATATGCTAGCTGTGTCACTCTCTTAGTGCCCCTGGGTAAACTCTCTAAGGCTAAACCTTGCATATGAGTTGCTTATTTGCACTGGTGAAAGGAGTTTCTAGGGAGATCTCTACATCAATAAAATCACAGACCAATAACTGGTATCAGATTTAGTAACCCAATGGCTTAGTAAATGCATATATATTGATTGATTTAGAAAGAGAGGGATAAACTAGTAAGTTAATGCAAGAGATACATCTATAATGGAAGTTGCAAAGTGATTTAAGAAGAAAGAAAGCAAAATTTCATGACAAGATTCATACAGTATAACAAATTCTCTAGTTTATATAAGCTACTGAATTTTACCTTTGAATTAGCCAATACTAGATTCTGTCTCTATTCAGTTTATATTTTGTTATTCTTTAGATAAATAAAATGATGCCTTGTCATTTTAGGCAATTTTATTGTTGTTCAGTTGTTTCAGTCATGTCTGACTCTTTGTGATCCCATTTGGGGTTTTCTTGGCAAAGATACTGGAGTGGTTTGTCATTTCCTTCTCCAGCTCATTTCACAGATGAGAAAATGAGGCAAACAGGGCTAAGTGACTTGCTCAGGGTCACATAGCTAGTAAATCTCTGAGATCAGATTTGAGCTCAGGAAGATGAGTCTTCCTGTCTCTAGGTCTGGCACTTTATCTACTGCACCATCTAGCTGCCCATTTTACAGATAAAGAAACTGAGTCAAACAAAGTTAAGTGACTTGCCCAGGGTCACATAGCTAATAAGCATCTGATGCCATATTTGAACTCAGGAAGACGAGTCTTCCTGACTCCAGGCCTAGCACTCTATCCACTATGCCACCTAGCTGCTCATAAATGTAAGCTATTATGATAGGAAGTATGGAAACCAGACTACACCCAAGGTTCTAGACCCCAGTTCTTCTAATCCTTATTGTTGCTGTTGTTCAGTCATTTCAAATGTGTCCAACTTTTCATGACCCCATTTGAGGGTTTTCTTGATAAAGATATCAAAGTGGTTTGCCATTTCCTTCTTCAGGTCATTTTACAGATGAGGAAGCTGTGGCAAACAAAGTTAAGTGACTCTCCCAGGGTCACACAGCTAGTAAATGTCTGAAGCCAAATTTCAACTCAAAGAGATGAATCTTCCTGACTCCAGTCCTGGCACTCTATCCACTGTACCACCTAGCTACCTTCTATTTTAAACAATGCAGGAAAGTCAACTGTAGTGCTCAGCTCCTAGGACAGCATCTTCTAGATACACTATACATGTCAGTTGATTTTGATGATTTGGGATAATACATTAACTCTGTTAATTTCCTGTTTCAGGCCACAAACTATGCTAGTAAGCTAGCACCAAAATTAATCAGAGTCATTTGGAAATTATTTTAACTTTAACTCTTCTTATTCCATTGAGATATCAGTCTGACATTCAAAAAAATTATAAAGCAAATGATAGTGTTGAGAGTTTGATCTTCCCAGTTTCCTTTTATCAACTACTACTTCAGTCTTATTACACATTGTTCCCCTTCATATACATCAAAGTTTAGCCCAGAGAAGCTCAGTGACTTTTCCATGGTCACATTGACAGTGGTAAGTAGCAATAGCATTTGAACCTGGGTCCTCTGTCTCCACCAGCAATCTTTCCACTTCATCATGTTGCCTCTTTCATCAGTTTGGGAATTCATTTCAGACTGCAAAGATCTTAATGAATTTTGTCCAAAAAGGATAGGCCTTGGTGACTAACCCACTAGTGATAAGCATTTCCACATGAACTAGGTGTTATTGTTCAGTAGGTTTTCAGCCACGTCTGACTCTTTGTGACTCTATTTGGGGTTTTCTTGGCAAAGATACTGGAATGGTTTGCCATTTCCTTCTCCAGCTCATTTTACAAATGATGAAACTGAGGCAAACAAGGTTAAGTGACTTGCTAGAGTCACACAGCTAGTAAGTGTCTCAGGCCAGATTTGAACTCAGTTCTTCCTGACTTCAGGCCTGGCCCTCTATCCACTACACCATCTAGCTGCCCCTACACATGAACTAGGTTGGTCTTCAAATGATAAACAGGTTAAGGGCCTGTAAGCCTCGTATGAGTAGAAAAAAAATCACCTTATATAGATGTGGAATTCTATCCTTTTCAAGGTGATTTCACAAGTCTTCCTACATGAACACCTTCTTCTGATGCTCCATTAGAGTATGGAAGTAACATGTTCTGATAGGCTATGCTTTCCAAGATGGAAAGAAGTTCAAGTATGGAAACCAGTGATTGATTAGACATTCACCACTTGAGGTCCAGCCTAGCTAAATTTAGCATAATTCATCATCAAATCGACAACAGAATGGTAAATTTTTCAGACATAGCAACTCTCAAAGCCCAACTAAGAAATTATAAATTGCTCCAAATCCATCGGTGGAGGGAAAACTTACACTGGAAAAAGCACAGATTCCTGAAGATTAAATCAATTAATTTAAAAACTTTTATTAGGTCCCCACTGTGGGCCAAACACTATATTAATTGCTAAAGATACAAAAGCAAAAGCAAAGACAGTCTCCAATATTCTAAAGGGGAAGACCACATACAAAGGGGAATGGCAGCCAGGAAAGGGTATTTTATTCTGGAAGTTACTGGGGGGGGGCATAGAGTAATATTATGACATATTCCATCCAGGAACAATGGCAGAATCCATTTGATCATGGCTCTAGATGGCTTTGAAGGGCAGGGAAAATGTGTAGGAGCATAGCAAGGAGGTTGTCATTGGTAAGGAATAGAGCAAAAGAGGAAAGTGAAAGATGGCCAAATTTTCCCTGAAATAGTGGTCTGGAATAAGTAATCACCAATAAAGATGGCAGGGCTCCAGGGCAAAAATTTCTCCATGGAGACAAGGAACTTGGCCAGGAGGAAATATCAGGAAAGTTGGGGGGAGGGGAGTCAGGAATCTTGGGAAGAGGAGTTTTCTATGCAAAATCTCCAACTCTTTTTAGGAAATATCTTTTAAAGATTTTAGGAAATTCTCAAACATATTTGTTTTCCTTTTTTAACAGCATTCAATTGCCAATTAGAGGTATAAAAATATTTATATAATTTATTTCATTTAATCCTCACAATAACCCCATGAGATAGGCAGGACAGTTGTTATTCATATAGCACAAATGAGAAAATGGAGACAGAATGGTTATGTGACTTTCCTAGCTACCCTCTTACCACCACATTGGAAAAAAAAAAATTCAGCTCGTTCACTTAAAGGATGGATTTGTCTTTTCAGTAAAATAAGGCACATCAGGCAAGAATATGTTAAACAAAAGGTCATTTTGAAAGAGAAAAAAGGGCAAATCTTCTGCAGTTAGTACTTTGATGCTTAAGGATTTTTCTAGCACTCATTCTTATCTTCTCTACTTTCAGTTCATTAAGAAGTGCCCTAGATGCTTCTGAAATTTAAGAACATTTATTTTCTCTACACATGCATAAGGGGAATTTGTCTGGGAAGATGAAAATATGAGTTTATTATGAAAAAATATATATGTCAGCCGTCCATGTTACTCTGGCTTATCTTAAAACACATTATTTCATATATGTTTAAAAACAGCAAGTAATTCTATTAGTTTTAATGAATGGTTTGGGATGTAAAGGAACTCCCCATGTGGAAACTCCCTTTAACCAACTCCTCTGAAAATTAGTGTTTTAGCACATTTCATGAGACCCTGAGAGGTTAAGTGCTTTGTTCCTGATCACACAGCAAGCACATGTCAGAAGTAGTATTTGAACCCAAGTCTTCCTGACTTCAAGGCTGACCCTCTCCACTATGCCACACTGTAATTCCATATTTATCAAAATGAAATGCAGGCACATAGAATTAAAAGCCATTTGCAATGAATTTATAAAGACCAAGTTGAGAATGATATGTTCTGCCAGTGAGAGTTCTTGTAATAGTATTTCTTACCAATGCCAACCTCCTTGCTACCCTCATGCACATTTTCCTCCCCAACCTTAACACCAAATGGTGAGCAAAAGCAAGAAACCCAAAAACAATGGCACCACTGATCAATGAGAAATCATTTTTGGCGATGGATGAGCTTTCCCCCTGGTGTTTGGAGGTCTTGTTTTGTTTTAGATTTTGTTTATTTTTGCAATGCACTTTGGAATTCTGGGTAATTGGTAGTGGTTCTGTAATACTTTAAGTATGGTTTGTTGTGGATATGGGAGCATGATGTAAGAGAGAGAGAACTAGCCTTGGAGTCAGGAAGAACTGGGTTCAGTTTCCACCACTGACATATTTTCTCTTTTTGACCTCGGCTAACTCACTTAACCTCTCAGGGCTCTAGGCAACTCTCTAAAACTATGAATCGCCAAAAAGATAAAGACTTTTGCAGTGGTAGAGAAAGTTTTGTCATCTAGGAGTTTTCTAAATCAGTTCCCTAAATCTAACCTTACTTTGAAAATGAGTTCACAACATTTCCAATATGGTTTCTTGTTGAAGTCCCTTGGCAGAAGAGATAAGAAATGTAAAGTCCAGTCACTCTGATAATGCTTGGGAGAGACTAATGTGGAACCTTTCAGCAAGCAACTAGGTGGTACAATGGATAATGCTGAACTTGGAATCAGGAAAACTTGAGTTCAAATCCTGCCTCAGAGACTTACTAGCTATGTAACTCTGGGCAAGTCACTTAATTTTTCACAGCCTCAGTTTCCCCATCTGTAAAATGGAAATAATAGCACTTACCTCACAGAGTTGTTGTGAGAGTCAAATGAGATAGAATGGGTAAAGGACTTTGCAAATTTTAAACTGCTATTTAAATGGTAGCTATTATCATGATTTCTTGTTATCTCCAGAATGGAAATTATTTTCAAACACAATTCAGAAAAAGCCTTCTTATTGATGTTGCAGTTCCCTAACCCCTCCCAATTTAAAACATTAAAGGAAAAATTAGTCTTTCCTTCACACATTCAAATTATTCCTATTTACAAGGGCAGCAATCATTTCTGGACTCAGAAAGAGAAGGGAAACTCCATTTTGTTCAAGGGGAAAATCTGTCAGCTACACATCAGAGATGTGAGTATAGGATAATCAAAAATAAAAACCATCTCTTTCCTGGTTCATCTTTTCTTCTGTCTGTGTAGGAAGATCTCTTTATTCTTGGCTATTCCCCAAGCAATAATAGACTCTACATATTCCTGAAGTGTTAAGTGTTAGCTTAAGTGTTAGCTGCCTAAAGATGGGGGGGACACCTGTTTTGATTAACAAAAGCTGAATTCTCCACTCCTGTCTCTGAGCACCAAAAAACATACAAACAAACAAACAAACAAACACCACAGGAATTAGTCTCCTCTCAGTCCTGGAAAACCTGCTTTATATTTTTTGGCACCACCAACCATTCAATGTTTTTTTATTATCATGTCAACCTTTTCAAGAATAATGGATTTCCATATTCTGAGCAAGAGAGCAATTTTTTGCCACTTCATGGGTCAGAGATTCTTCACTCTTTTCCTTCTGCCAGCATCACCTACCCCCTGGCTCTCTGGTGGTGGCTCTAGGGGGCAGGCAGCAGCAGTAGCTTTGAGGCTTGAGCGGTGTGGTTGTGATCTCAGACGAGTTCAGCTAGCTAGAGCCACCATCTCTGTCCCAGCTTGGTCTTTCAGTTTGTCTTTTCAAGGTTTCTGGAGAATCATCAAATACCCACTTGCTCTTCTAATTTCAAAGAATCTTTTTCAAAAGATCATTGTAAGCCCTCCTCTGGGGAGATTCAGACAGTTAGAAAGAAAGATGTGGAGTTAGACATGAGGAGAGGAAAAAAGAAAAAGGAACTATACATAAAGTGGTACACATGTGCACTAATGAAAGCAAATAGAGTCAGTAAATAATAACTCCCTAATCACTTCTATCAAAAGCTAATAAAATACTATACCAATGATCTTTAAAAGAGGATTGGGAGATGTTTTCCTTTGTAGTAATGCAGAGGAAATTAATATCATTTCATCAAAGCAAGATAGGAAATTACCAGGAAATACAATCTCAGCTAAATGAATATTATATGAAACCTAGTTTCAACTATACATATAGAATAAGGTGCGATGGGGGCTTGCAATTAAATAAAACACCTTGAAGCTGGAGGGATCTTGTTTCCAATCCCCTGAACTAGCGTTTAAATTGGATAGAATCTCACAGGATATAGCACGAGTTACTCTTTGTGGTGGTGTGGGGGCTGTGAAATGTGCTGTCAGCTGGCACGATGCCTTTTCAGTTTCTTATTTTGACTTCATTACTGTACCTGAAACACCCGCCACACACACACTCCAACCCCCCACTTACCCATAAAACCTTGAGCATGTCTTTTGCCTCTCCAGCTCTGTCTCTTCAGGTGTATGTCATTCTTCTCATTTAAGGACAAGGCTATTGATGTTGATTGCTATCTGTGAGTGTGTGAATGTGGCAGAAAAGACTGACACGTGCCCAGTGCACTTTTCTATACTTCATACATATAATGACTGTTCTTTGGTTTCCACCTACTGTAGGACAACTATACTCACCTTAATACTGCAAATCACTTTTTTTTAAAAGGAAACATCTAGATTTAAATATTTTTTCCTACTTGTACCATTGTAGAAGCAAAAAAAAGTTAATAATTTGAAGAAAAAACTGAAGAGTCAAACATATAGATTTGATTCCAGGTAATGTTTTGCTTGTCTATAATGTCCTGCCTTCTTTCTACATGCTTTCCTAGTTTTAGTGAGCCCTGATTACTCTGTACATGAATGAATTAATCAATTAGCCAAACAATCAATTAATTAATTAAATTATCAATCAAAGAAAAGCATTTGTTAAATGCTTAATATGTGCCCAGCACTGTGTTAAATGCTAGTGTACTATGGCTTCATGCTGTCCTTCACTAACCCCTCCCCACCAGCCAATCATGGCCCTCAAATACATGACTTCTCTCCATAGTCTAAATGGGCTTTTCCTTATATAACTCATTTTTCACAATAAATCTACCCTTTCCTTAATCTGTTGTATGGGTAAAAGATAGCTATTCCGATGAACTTTAATCCAAAATAATGTATGAGTTGGTAATAACTGTTGAATGTGGTACCCTTGCAAGGTAACGTATTTTACTTGAAACAGTCTTCTGGATATACAATTGCTTAATATTAAAAGGAGTGACTTTAATGGTGAGAATTTTAACCACTAGACTTTTCCCATTCATTGATAAAAAGCTCTTAGAGGAATATATGCCTTTCTGCATCTCTTAATTTACCCCTACCACCTAGCCAGGTCAGTGGACAATCAAACCCAATTCAATAAGTGTATGTTAAGATACTATATACTAGGAATCCAGATACAAAAACAACATGAAAAACAGTTCTTGACTTCAAGGAGCTTGCTTCCTACTGGGGAGATATGCCATGTATGAACAAATGAATAAATGAATGGGCATTTATTAAATGTCAAACACTGTGCTAAGCTGGAAGTAGAGATAGAAAAGTGAGATAGTCTGTGACAGGATCAATATCCACCAAGGCCCTCTGCTCCTTTCCCCTCCCTCCCACCCCATGAATTAAAAAGACAACAAAGCTGGGACTTGATTGACCTGGGGGATGGGGCAAAAACTCAAACTTCACCTCCCAGGAGTCAGCTTCCTTATAGCCTCTGGTTGGCTTAATGTAGATTCCAATTTACCTAACAATATAAAAAAGTCTACCTACTGGCCAGGGACCTACCAACTAGGTAGATGTCCCAAGTAAATCGCCACTCTGCTTTTCTAACCAGATGATATTTCCATATGAATATGGGAGAAAACAGTCTGGTCTACTGGAGCTCACTCCAGCTATATCCTTGTAGAATATCCTTTCAATTTTAGGACTAAGTAAGCCTCCTTTTGTTAACTGTTCAATGACCTAAGAGCATCTCATTTCCTCCTAGTACAGAACCCAATCTAACAGCCCTGCCAAAATGTACCCTGGGCTCTCAGGAAACTCACCTTCTAATTGGAAGAGACTACACACACACAGAAAGGACAACTTCAGGATCAATTTAAAGACCCCATGGTCCTTAGAGAGCAGAGGCAAGACAGATCATAATGTATTTTCTTTAGTTTTGGTCCCATTAATGAAACCATATTAGTGTCTGACATTGAACCACTGAACAATTCAAGGATTTCAGTGACAAGAACTCCTTTGTCTTCCCCAGAGAGCTTCTAAGGTAACAAGGGTAACACCTGCAAATGCAGCTGGCTGGTTGGGGTGTTGGCTACAATATACAATGGCTTCAGGGGGATGGCCTATAGGCCTATTCCCAGGGTGCTTGAATATGGAGTCCTGAAGTGCTTACTGATGACATCAAGGTCAAGGTGGAGGTTGAGGTGGTCAAAGTAGTTTGACCCCCTAGTTCATAAATCTTGTGACTGGATAGAAGATAAATAATAAATAATTATAATTACATTACAACAATTTGGGTTGCGAGACAGGGCTAACAACTAAAGGGTTCAAGAAATGACTTCCTTTAAGTTTTCCTGATCTCCTCTGCTGCTATTGACTTTTTATGCTCTCAGACACTACATGACACCTTGTTTGCACTTATATGTTATGCTATCATTTGCCTATATATTTGTAATATTCATCTGAAAAACTAAGTTCCACAAGGAAATGAGTCCTTTGATACTTACAGTCTGTTGGACACCACCCTCTTCTTAGATAGTTCATCTGGATCACAAATGCAATACATCCAAAAGAATACTCATTTTATCCTTTTCTTCCCCAAACCCACATTGCTCCTCTAAACTTCCCTATTTCTGACAAAAGTATATCTTTTTTAAACCTGATACTGTGATTTGTTAGATTTAGCAATTCCCAGATAAAATTTGTGATACAATAAATGTTATTATATTTAGGATAAAATAGTTCAGTTTTGAGTTATTGGTTGTAAAAGATAGATTCACATTTTCAACTCCATTGGAAAAACAGTTTGTTGGGTACAATAAAAATTCAATTCCAAGGAACCTAGTGCATAAACTCTGTGCCAGGTATGAGCCTTCTACTTTGGAAAAGATTTATTTTATCTTTCACGATTCATTGTATCCCTTTCAGTCTAATTCTTATTAAAGTGGTCATTTCATGATTTGCTTTTCTAGAATAAGGGAAACTGTCAAGTGATCATTGTTCCAAGAGATTTCATTTCTCACTCTTTGGGGTCTACCTAAATAATTTTAGCAAGTAACAATATAAACACCAATTATTCAAAACACAACAAATTATATATGCAAGCATCTTTTGTGTATTTCATGGTTATTTCACTTAATTACTGTTTATTATTTTTAAAAGTAGAACCTATTTTACTGTTTGTAAGCAAAGAATAATATAATTAAGCAATTTTTTTTCAAAATAATTAAGAGTAATATACTGAGAAATGACTGCTTGTAACTCAGGGAGAAACATCACACTATTTTAGAAAATGAAATGTAGAGTTTTCCATCCATTATTGGATGCCAGTGAAAAAGAACCTACTTTGTTTCCAGGAACCATACATCTGCTCAACAGGATACCAAGCAACTTCCTCTTAATTAGGCAACACCAGTCTCCAATCCTTTCAGTCTTTCAATTGGCCAGCTACAGCCTTTATAAATCAAGTGACAGTTCAGTTGTAAACCTAGGTTTGGATATCACTTCAAATTATTTTATCTTTCTTCGTAAGTGAGGTGAATCCTGTAGTGAGCATCAAAATCCAGCTAGTGATCCAAAGAGAACACTGAACATCAAATGTCTGTCACAGGCTATATATTGTGTAGCAGCTAGAGATGAAGTATGCCTGTTGAAGTAAATTAAAGTCCATCAAGGCCATTGATTGGAGAGTTGGGGATCTAGAATGATAAATTTTAATCAGTGATCCAAACTAGATCTAATCTTGATTCAGTTCACCTTTCATTTAGAAAACATGTTAAAACCTTCATTAGAAATTGAGAAAAATTTTGTCATAGATATGGCTGGTTTGAATCACCTCCTTTATGAAAACATGTTATCGGATGAATTTTCAGTCAATGTTAAAAAGTGTTAATATTAATATATGAGAAAGTATGCTTCTGGGCACACTTGATCTCTCTGAGCCCTGAGTACCAATCTGAATGAGTACAGAAAGTTTCCTAACTGGGAGTTGCCTAGTTGCCTGTACCAGTGAAATTAAAAGTCTACTCATTAATAGAACATAAATACATATAATTATATCTAATATACTAATTATTGTTCATATATTTTATTAATTCATCTTCAAAAAGAGAGATCACTAGGCGGCATAATGCTGGACCTGAAGGCAGAAAAATGTGAGTTTGAATCCTAACTACCTTAATGACCCTTTGTGACCACTTAACCTCATCCACAAAATGTGAATAATAATAGCACCTACCTCCCAGAATGGTTGTGAGGCTCAAATGTGATGAGATACATAAAATGCTTTGCAAACTTTAAAGTGCTATATAAATGTTAACTCATTATCATTATTGTATCTATGGCAGTATGGCAAAATGGATCAAGTTCTGGGCTTGTAGGCAGGAAAACCTGGTTTCAAATCCCACCTCTATTCCCCAACTATAGGTAAGTCACTTAATCGTTCTGAACCTCAGACAAGTCTCCAAAACTGAAGTTATAGTTGGGTTGTAATCTGCTTTAGTGAAGGAGGTTCCAACATTGTTAAAGTCATATATCTGGTGACATACAAACATGGAAATAGCTAATGACGATGTTGCCAAAGAAAATTACACTGAAACAGTTCAATAATTCTATGCTGTATTTTTTTTTGAGAGGGAAACAATCGGGGTTAAGTGATTTGCTCAAGGTTAAACAGCTATAGTGTCTGAGACTGGATATGAACTCAGGTCCTCCTGACTCCAGGGCTGGAGCTTCCCCTGCTGTATTTTTTTAATGGTATCTTTAGGTAGAAATGTCTATATGTGCCAATACTACAATTGGTCTACCTAGTTCCAGCTCCAGGGGCTTTTTAAATATGTGGGACAGCCTCAGTCAAGATAGAGAAGAGAAATACTTTAGGGGCATATTGAGGCATGGATTTTTTTTATCGTGAGCTATCTGAGAAACCCCAGCAGTAGACATGTAACAAAAATGGACAGGGTAGTTTTTTGGGGTCAAGACCCTGGACTGACTACAGGTCTGAGAAGAAGAGTCACAAAGGGTAATAAACTCTGAAAAAAGCAGCTGCTTCCCATGTACATTATGCACAGGACAGTTGAGCACCTATCACCGTATCAGCTTCAGAGGGGCCTTCCTGAGCCCCAAGAAACAAATCGCTACCTGGGAGAATCTAGACCAACAAGTATTACTGAGGCCTATAGTGTTATTCAGAACACAACCCTGAAAGAAAATCTTTGTCTCCTCAGAGCACACGTCTCCACCAATTTCAGTGGCATTCACTTGATCTTAACTGTTGTCTTTTGCAAGAAAAGCAATGTCATGCTGGTGTGAAAAGAATGACTGGTCAGTATAATCCCACAGAGAAAGGACAGGAGAGAGAAAACATCAGGTTCAATCTGCTCAATTTTTAGATGTAGACAAGACAACAAGTTTTCTTGCTCTCCAAAATGCAGTGCCAAGGGCAGAATTGTGGGTTAGTTTGTTTTTTATGCTAACAGATATAAATAAAAAGGATGGGCATTGGGGGAGTGGGGAGGAGGTGGAAGGCAGCAATTTTGCTTCCTTGCTAGTTTTTGTTCTGATTTAAATTCTTCTGTGTGCCACACCAGGCACACAGAGGGGCGGAGGCAGGGGGCTGAAAGAATTAGACCCACACAGTTTTGGGGGGCTTCTTTAGTAGAGTCCCCTGAAATGGGTTTCGGGAGCACAGGATCCCAATGAGGGATTTAAACAGGAATATTATAAGGACTTCATAACCTCAAATCAGATAAATGAAGTGGTCAAATCTATCATCTTACTCAGCTTGGGGGCACAGTGTCTAGCTTTTGTCCAGCAGTGGCCCATTAGCAAGGAATACTAGCTCATAGAGTTATCTACGACTGAAGAGATATTAGGCTTCCCTGATCAAAAAGAGATTTTTCTCGACTCTGCACCCTAGTTGATGAAAATCGACATGGTCAGCAGTCTAGTGACCCTGAAAAGATAAAGTCCTGAAGTGAAAATTCTCAGCAACAAACAAAAGTGCAACACCCAGCATAGGCAATATACATGTCTAGCAGCAATCATAAGACTGACAGAACAATGCCTAGTAGACAACACAGCCATCTGAGAACAGTATTATTACATAGTTGAAGGGCATCAGCAGCTCAATATCAGAGGAAGAGTATCTTTGCTCCACAGCCTGAGTTCCTGGAATGAGTTTTTCACATATGGTATTTGGTCACAAATGTGCCTTGTGTATGTTCCCTGTATGTGCGTCCTCCTTCTCTGGTGATGTGTAAACTATGGAAGATTATCCTGAACCTGAACATGGGAAGAATCTTATCTCGTCACTATTTGCTATGCTATTTGGTTATATGTCTTTTGTTTCAACTGTGTGGCTGATAGAAGTAAACTTGTTAGTGGGGCCTTATGACCTATGGTTTGGAATGAGTACTGACCCAAATAATGTTAAGTACAGCTTTTCCAAGATTCATATGCAAGATAAGGTGTCCCAGGGACTTTAGAGATGAAGAATCTTGGACTTATTGAGGTTAAGCACCTTGCTTACTAATGTTCTAAAGCTAGATGATGATAGCGGTAGAAAGAACACAGGTATCATGATTTTGTATGTTTTCCACAATACCATACTGCTTGCATTAATGGAAGGATGACAATGTTTAAAAAAAGTATGTCAGAATAAAGAAATAGAGAAGGTCTATAATGGACTTTATAATATGTCTGGTCTACTCTGATCATACTGGGTGTAGTATTGTATTAATTATCTCCTGATTTCATCCATATGGGCAACTCAAGATATCAGACCACTCTCTAATATAGCTATGACTTAGTAGGCAAGACCTAGAGATTAAGACCTACTGGTCATAAAGGTTAAGTAATTTCCCCCAAAATGACCACATAGCTAGAAAGTATGCAAGGTGGAATTTAAACTGAGGTCTTCCTGATTCCAAGTCCAGCACCTTTTCCATTGTACCACCCTCCCTCTTTTCATGTTAGGATGCCTCAGAGTAATTGTTGATGGAGTTGTGATTACATTACCACAGAAGAATCTTACCATCATGTGCATCCATCTCTTCATGATGAAAGATGGCAATATAAATAGAGGCATATATTTCTGAAGAAACAAAGTGTAGCATTTCTACAAATCAAAAATAATTAGATAGGAGACAGAAGATAGAGATAGATAGACAGAATTAAGGAGAGAAAGAAAGAGTAAAGAAGAAAGAGGGAAAGAACCATAATATTAAATGTTACTTTCCAATAAAATTTCTTCTCCTCCTCTCCCCCCAAAAAAGTAGTTCTATATATGTTACTTAGAGCTTGATATTGCTACAAGGCAGAAGCAGAATAGGCCATGTGTTTTGGTCCCATTCTTTGTGAATTGGGGAGTCCATATTAAGGTGATCTCTGAAGCTTATCTCTCTGGTGTTCCTATTTTGGTTCTATTTCACATTCTGTGCTTGATCTATTCCAATCCATGGGAAACTTTCTGATGAATAGACTATCATGCAGTCAGAGGGATATGTTACCACAAACTAAGGTGGCTTTAGCCATTGAAAGAGGAGTTGACATTCTAGCACAAAAGGTAGTTTACCAAATTCTAGTTTTAAACCAAATTTCAATAAATCAAATAATAGGTTCATAGAAGCAGCAAAGTTCAAGTTTCCTACTATTCTATTAACACAAGCTATGATTCCTGGGATTTCCAAGGAAATCCTTTGCCTTCACCTTGATTAAATGCCTTGCTATCCTGTATCTGTTACATTAGTAACATATTTTTGAAGAAGAGGGTTACAACATACTAGACAATGTAAGCCATGAACAACTTCATAAAAAAATGAAATTGACTATATCATATAAGACAGGAAATTATTGATTACCAAAGCAGAAATCATTCCAGAATCTATGTGTATGTGCTTCGTTGATTGCTTAGAGCAAAGTTAAAAATTAAAATTAAATTAGAAGAGTAAAAAGGAGAATAAGACATTGCATTAAATTGTAATTGCTCTAAGAGGAACCATGTGAACAAGCTATTGACTCAGGAGAAAAGCAAATGGATAAACAGTAGACATTGTCTCTGATTACAACTATTTCCTTGAGAGGTTTAAATAACGGGGAATAGTCACCAAAAGCAGGAGATCATATTAGCAGAGGAACTACCACTTGATAGCCTTGCTAAGAATAACACAGGAGCTTAAAACTAACACAGGAGCTTAAAACATCACTTCTTTGGAGTGTGAGCAGCATCAATTCACTTGACAAACAGTGAAGAAGTTTGCAGAAAGCTTGGCACAAGTACCAACGGAGCCACATCATTCTTAGAGTATATAAATGAAACCAGAAGAAGACAACTAGATTTAAATGTAAGAGATTTGCCAGCATTTCTATAGTGCTAGATTCTTATCATCAGTGTTAGAAGACCCACTATATTTGAACTCTGTTATTTCAGTATACAAAGCACTAAACAAGGAAGCAGAAATGGCCCTCTTGAAAATGAGATCATGAAAAGTGTCTGGATCTGACCAAGTGTAGACTGAAGAAATCTGGACTGGAGACAGCATAGTTTTTAAAACCAACTAAGAACGAATTTTCAAGATATTGTTATAAAAAAAGACATACACAAAAGCAACTGAGAGAACATTAGTAACTCCTAACCAAGCATCCATTTTCTCATCCCAATAAAAGCTTTGTGAAAACGGTCCATGCAATTATCCAAGTTAGCCTTGATAAAAATATGAGAATATAACAGGCAGGATTTCATAAACCATTCTCCTTGCCACATTTTCATAGTACACAATTTCTCAGAAGCTCTAGAAAATATGGTATTGATACATTTATCACTTATTTTTTAAATACCCTAACATTTGACCTGAAAGAGCAAAATTCAGCCCTAAAACTCTCCTCCAACAATGCCTCCCATGCATATGTTAAGATCATACAAGATTCCTCTATAGAAGAAACCATAGAGATACCTTTAGTCAATTGGCCTCTTATTAGGAAAGTCCAGTGAGTGAGATAATAAAAAATAATATCAGGAAAACTCATATGTTCAGCAGAGGGGTTCAGTGGTGTCATGGACTTATGCACTGATATCCATGAATATTTTAAAAGACCAAAAGAAGGCTTTAAGTATGTTGGGGAGATCCTCTATGGAGGATATATAGAAGGACACAGTCAAGAAGCACCCAGGAAAAAAAGCAATGAATCAGTTACAATATGTACTAGTATATCCATACCAATGAGATCACAGAGCCATAAGTATGTTATATTCATTGATTATAAAATGTTTTTACTTCATATAACTTTGGATTTATAGGCACAGTGGATTTTTTTTAACAAGCAAAGTTTATATCCTTGCTGTTCACATCTTGAAATTTTCACAGCTAGATTCAACACAGCCATCAACTATTATTCACAAAGGAATTAATAACTTTATAAACAGAAAGAAGAGAATTTGAATCCTGTGGCTTCTTTTCCAATGGATTTTTATTGCTATCACTTGTCTTCACATAATCTACAGTTCTCCCTGTATCCCTCCACCTCCCTACTTTCAGAAAACCATAACTTATGAGTTATTTTTTAGAAAAGAAAGAGGGAGAAAAGAAATATGATATCACACTCAATGTGGAGCTCCCACCTCTGCAAAGGAATGGGGAGGGGAGGGGGTAAAGAGTGTCTTCCCATTTATCTTTTAGGGGACATTCTTATTTTTTGTAATTCTGCAACATTTAGTTCAATTGTTTTGTGGTGGCTTTCCATTTACATTTGCACAGTTATTGTGTATTATTGTTGCCTTGCCTCTTCTTGTTTCATTTTGCATGACTTCACATAAGTCTTTCCATGCTTCTCTTAATCTATCATGTTCATTGTTTGTTATATCACAGTAAAATTACATTATATTCATCTGTTAATCAGTCAATAAACATTTATTAAGTGCTTACTGTGTCCCAGGCACTATGCTATTCACTGGGGAAACAAAGAAAGGAAAAAGACAGTCCTTATTCTCAAGGAGCTCACAGTGTAATGGGGAGAAAACATGTAAACAACTACACATAAACAAAATGTACACAGGATAAATTGGAAATAATCAACAGAGGGAAAGTACTAGATTTAAGGGGATAAGGAAAGGCTTCTTGTGCCACAATTCATTTAGCCATTCCCCAAAAAATGGACACCTACTTTGCTTCAAGTTGCTTCCACAGAAAGTGGTGGCAAATTTAAATATTTGGGTGTATTTGGAGTCATTCTTTTTGTCAATGACTTCCTTGGGGTATGTGTAATACCAAACCCTTATTTAATACAAAATTTTGGGTTTTTTAACTAGTTAACTGCTTCTCTTTTGTCATAAAATAATTTTGTCATAAAAGGTCATAAAAGTTTTGTCATAAAAGTATTGTCTATGCAAAAGCTTTTCAATTTCATGTAATCAGAATTATCCATTTTACCTCTTATAATTATATCCATCCTTTGTTTGGTTAAGAATGCATCTTTTACCCATGACTTTAAAAGGAATAACATCTGTTTCTCTTTATGGTATGATCTTTAATATTCAGATCTCATATCTATTTTAAATTTGTTGTATAACATGGTGCTGATCTGAGCCTAATTTTCAACAGTCTACCTTCCAGTTTTCACAGTAATTCTTATTAAATATGGAGTACTCTCCTAAGTAATTTATGTTTTCAGGCTTATTGAACACAAGCTCCATTATTCCTGGTTCCCTTTTGTCTCATATCTTCAACTCATATAATTTTCTATTTTAAGCCAGTACCCTGTATTTTTAATTATTGTTGCTAGTTTGAGGTATTTCCCCTAAATTTTAACATTTTTTTCATTATTTCCCTTGATATTTTAGATCTTTTCTCCTGCATATTAATTGTGTTATTTGATGCAGTTTTATAAAGTATCCCTTTGGTAATTTGGTAATTTGGTAATAAAATCTATGAATAAACTCTGTCAGTTTTGTCATTTTTATTATATTAGCATGGCCCAGCCATGAGCACTGAACTAATGTTCAGTAATCCAGTAATTTAATCCAGTAATTAAATCCAGTAATTTAAATTTGTTCTTTGTTTCTTTAAGGAGCACTTCATAATTAATCTACAGATACTTTGCCTAAGATTGCATAGCCACTTAGCTGTAGATCCTGGATTAGAACCCAGGTGTCCTGGCTCCCCATCCAGTAAATGAACATAATGAATATTGCTTCTTTCCTCCTACTGTTGGAACTGCAACCTGAGAAAGATCATTTGAGTCCCATCATCATTGCTTTTTGTCCATGCCTCCCTATCCCACATCAAGAGAATGTCCTCTTCACTAAAGCATTTGGGTGCTTTCTTTTCTTTTGGAATAATTGTAGCCACTTGTTGTTTGGTAGCTGCATAAATAATAAGCAGGCACAGCCAGCCCTGTTTTGCCACAGCTAAACCTTAGAAGAGAGCCCAGCTCTACCTGAGGTCCAGCTTCTTCCAAATGCAATTTGAATAACTTAAAAAAAAAGAATAGAGGTCTATTATCTCTTTTCACAAGCCCTTATCTGATCATAGCTTCAATACAAGCTTTTTTTTGTGGAAGAAGGAGTTAATACAAAGGTCCCAGTAGAAGTGGAAAGATAGTTGAAATACTAGCCTGAAAATTCAGATGACCAGTGAATATTTGGTAGCACCCAGAGCTTAGTTGGGGTCCCCCCTGCTTTCTCTGATGGTAAGATGGTATTACAAATTCAGTCCATGCTCAAAAGGGATCTTGTCATCCTAGAACAGTACCTGGCATCTCCTTTCTGCAGTTGTTAATATATCCAAATACTATACAGTTACCTTGATAGTTGTGTGTGTGTGTGTGTGTGTGTGTGTGTGATTGTGATTGTGAATGTGTGTTTGTGAGATGAGGGGGAGGAGAAAAGAGTTTCAGAAAATATGCTATTTAGAAAAATCAACTTAGGAATCTGTTATGGGAGTAAACCAATAATTAAAACAATGCCAATTCTATTTCCATTGCCTGGCCTCAGTCATCCAACCTCAGCAGCCCCCTCCCAGCCAGGTTTATTCCCCTAAGCACTGAGGATATAGCAAGGCTGGCCTCTTATGTAAGTCCGAAATCAGATCTGGCACGTGGCTTGTTTGAGCCTGTCACAGATGCAGTGTGCTGTATCCCCCTCGACAAGGCTGTTCAGCATAGCATATGACTGTAAATCTTCTTGTTTCATGCACTACAGTGGAGACCTTTGTCCTGGGGCAGTTTAGCAGCTTTCCCTAGACCCAGAAGGGGCCAGTAATCAGGAGATATTTTAAGTTGGAGTTTACTCATTTGGATGGACAAAAACCAAAGGCTTTTGATTTGGTGGAAGGACAATAAAACCCAGTAAACACAGGCACATTACTACTTCAACTTCATTATGCCTCTATTACTACCCCCCATAAAAATCATAAATAATTGAGTAAAAATAACTAACATTTGTAAGTGGTGAACAAAATGCATTTTTAAATAGAATTGTGTTCGAAAATCTATTCGACAAGTACAATTTTATTTTCCTTTTTAAATGCATTTTAATTTTTGTCCATTATCAAACATGTTTTCTCTCTCCCACCTGCCCCCATCCACTAAGAAAGGAAGAAAAAAAGTAGGAAGAAGGAAAAATATGAAAAGAAAGAAAAAATATAAGAGTACAAGGGAAGAAGGAAGGAAAAAAGAAGGAAGAGAAGAAGGGGTAAAGAAGGAAGGAAGGAAGGAAAGAAGGAAGGAAGGAAAATCCTTTTATCATATAAGCATTGCCAAACAAAAAATAAAATTCCCACATTGACCACAGCCAAAAAATTGTGTTTCTCATTCTGCATATTAGTCCACCATTTCTCTGTTGTGATGTGGGCAGCATTTTCCATCATCGGTCTTCTGAAATCATGATTATCATTGCACTGATGAGAGTTCTTAAATTTTAGTTCCAGGTTACTATTTCAGAAAATGGCTGGTTTAAGGGACCTCCTCACCTATGTTGTCAAAATCCTGGAGTTTCTGTTGCACAGGTTTCAAATACATGGTAATTCAAATTAGAGCTCAGAGCCATTGTTGAGCAGTAGCTGCAAATAAGAACTAATAACATTTCTTTCTCCAGTTTATAAATGTATCCTTGACATGGGAGTTTGCATATCATGTCAGCATGAAAGGAAAAAGGCATTAGTTACTGGAAAGCCTAGCAAAAGTTTCCCAGGGAAGACACATTTCAAACTCTCATGGCTGAAAACACAATTTAGGGAGTATTGGGATTTTTTGTTTATTTTTGTGGGGTTTTAAAAAATCATTTAAGCCTAAAATCTTGCCATATATTTATTTATGCTTGCACACTCAGCTCTAATTCACTGTCATTTACAGCAGTCCTGAATTACCACTTAGCAGGTTTGTTACTATCTGACATTACCATTTCCATCCAAATGCACATGAAATATTTTTAGAGATTTAAGCATGATGGCCAACGCATAACTCTTGGGCATCACAGTAAAATAATTTTAGGAGTATTTGGACTTGCTTAAGGAGAAAAGGGAAATATCTATCTGAATTCAAAATAGGAGCATTATTAAACTTTTCATAGATAAATGCAATTACAAAAACACCATGACCATTGCTGTAGGTTCTCTCTCATGGTGAACAAGTGTAATATGTCATTCAAGGAGTAAAATGAACCCCTGCAGAATTAGCTCTCTGATTTGAAAAATTGCCATTGACAGTGTTATCTAAAGCTCAGAAGGGGGCTTGAACCTTATTCAGAGAAGCTAGGGTTATCTAGCCAAAAAGAAGCATAGGGTGGCACATTTATCTGATGAATCTAGGACCATCCACATCGCTACTGCAAGTAATTTAGGACACAAAGCCTGAATTCTCTGGTTTCATGGACAAGTCTTATATTTCCCAGATAACTACACAACACACTATGTTGCCTTTTTCTACCACAGCTATTGACTGATCTACTTGTGAGGTAGGTAGCATAATTATAGACCACCAATGAAAGCAAGGAGCCAGAGAAGGTTTTGGAGTAGGGGAGTGATATGGTCAGACCTGAATATTGGGAATTACTGAATTCAACAAACATTTATTGAGCATCTACCATGCATATAGCACTATGTTAAATGTTGTAGGAAAGAGAAAAATCTAGCACATAAATTTCATTCACGTTGTATTTTAGTCTCAAAGTCAAAAAGTACAATTGACGTATCACAGGTATAACTTTTGACAAGTTTGCTGATATGCATCCCAGTTATACTTCAATTCTTGGTACATTGTGAGTGCTTAATAAACACATTAATTATCTAATTGATTGGATGATGGAAAGAATAAATAAGCAATTTTTTTGGTCAGGCAATATGCTAAGCTCTGGGGATACTTATAGAAAAGCAGGATAGTCTCTGCTCTTAAGAATTTTATATCCTAAGAAGAGAAGATAACATATAGAAGAAATTAGCTGCAATTCAAATGGGAAGACCCTGTGGTCCTTAGAGTACAATGGCAAAAAGATTGTTTCTTTACTGTCTTTTCCCTTGATAAAATCATGTCTGTTTCTAATGTTGAGCCATTTGACTGTCCAAGGTAGCAGGAACTTCTTTTCAGGGTCTTCAGGAGCTATGGTTGCAAAGTAGGTCACATGAGGGGGGGGTAGAGGTGAGGGGGTTGTGGAGAGGGGAAGGAATCTGCAGAGAATCTCATTCATGTGATTATGCACTCCTTTGATACAGATCACCATCGGTACTTTCTTTCTCATCCTGGATGATTCTTGTCCATGTCCCACTATGGAACTGCCACAAGCAATCTTGGAGACCTTCTATGTATCTTTACAGTAGGAGGGTATCAGGAGCAGTTGAACCTTCTGTTACTCCTTGCTTGTACCATACAACCAGATCACCTTCTTTTCCAATTATATATTTCCTCAGTGATATTCTTTATACCACCTCCTCAGCATCAGTTATCACTGTAAAAGTGCTTCCACATACCTACCATATCTCCATTGTACCTTGGTCAACTTTCTTTTCTCATAGACTGTGGTGAGCCAGAATTTGTAACAATAGAACAGGAGAATATTTGTCTTGAAAAGATGGGTATTTGCATTGGGAAGTAGCTTGAAATCATTAAAACTACCATGTAGTTTCCCAAATACAAATCCTCCCAATTGTCTTCTTTCTATTCAATTTTTGGGGGAAACTTACTGTCCATCTGTAGTGCCTGCCTCAAATATATGTACTAATACAACAATAGTACCTAACATTTATGTAGTGCTTAAAAGTTCTCAAAGCACTTACACATATTATTTCATTTGATCCTCACCACACTTCTGTGAGGTATGTACTATTATTTTTCCTAATTTACAGATGAGAAAACTGAGACTGAAAGAGGTTTATATGACTTGTCTAGGGTCACATAACTAGTAAGTAAGTAAGAAGCAAGATTCAAATTCAAGTCTTCCTGATTCTAAGCCTGGTGTTCCATCTACTATGCCACCTGACTGTGTCAAATATATGTAAATATACTAATTTAGTGGACTGGACATACAACTGCATGTTATAATCTAGACAATACCAATATCTGGTATTCCATTAGCTAAAAAAATTATAGAACAAACCTTTACAGCTGCCATAATGTCCTTTCTAATATTTATATCTAACCATGCCACTGCCCTACTCAGAAGCCTTCTCTGACTTTCTGTTGCCTATAAGACAAAATAACTTTGTCATTTAATGCCCTCCCTCCACAAGCAGGCAGACTCAGACCTAACTCTAGGGGACTCAATTGCCTCAACTGTAAATCAGAGGGATAGGACTAGATGCCCTCTCAGATGCCTTCCAATTCTAACTCCTATCTTTCTTGTCCATATTTCAGATTACTCCCATTCATAAACTCTTTCTTCCAGGCAAACCACAACTACTTTCTTAATCTCAATCTACCCTTTCCCATTTCTGCATCCCAAATGCCTAGAGCATACATCCTCCATATCTTCATCTTCAACATAATGTAGACTCAGCCCCTAGCACAGTAACTGTGAACATAACAGGTACTGAATAGATGTTTATTCACTCAACAAATCAATTTATCAAAGATTTATTAAGTGCTTATTATGTGCCAGACACTGTATAGATAAAAGCAAAACAAAGAGTTTATATTCTAACAAAGTGTATATATATATATATACACATATATACACATACAGACACACAGATATGTATATATGTTTATGTGTATATATAGTATATGTGTATATATAGATATATTTACATATGTATGTATGTGGAGGGTGGGAGGAGAGACAGAGAGAGAGAGAGAGAGAGAGAGTAGAAATCAGATACAAGGCAACCTTGGAGGCAAAGGCACTAGCATCTGGAGGTTCCAGAAAAGGCATCATGTGAAAGTGTCAGTCAGTCAGTCAAAAAGTAAGTATTTATTAAGTTCTTAACTATGTGGCAAGCAGTAGAGATACAAATAAAGGTAAAAATAGTCCCTGCTCTCAAGGAGCTCCCATTCTAAAAGGGGAATGATAGGGAGGTGAATCTTGATGGAAACCAGGGATTTTAAGAAATGGAAAACTGTAGAACATCAACAGGATAGGACCTTGGTAATCACCTATTCCAACCCCCTCATTTTCAACATAAAGAAAATGGAATCCAGAGAAGTGATGAGGTCCCTATCCCTGGAAATATTCAAGTAGAGTCTGGAATCAACTAGTTGTAGATATTGTAAAGGGAGGGAAAAGGGTAAAGTAGATGCTCTTTAGAGTTTTGCAATCTAATGATTCAAGTCAAGCAACTAAGACAAAATCAGTCAGCTCCTCAAAGTCCAGGCCAACATATATCGGAAATAAATTGTAAAAGGAATCCTTTGAGCTACTTTCTTTGCTTTGCAATTCACCCTGGATTGCAATTAACAATTTTCTTTTCATTTTTAAAGAGGAAGTCACACCACAGTTCAGCATAGGACAGTGGAAAGGATGCTGACTTTGGAGTCAGGTTCAAATCCCAGATTTCCCACTCACAACCTCTATAACCTTAGGCTAGCAATCTTATGTCTCTGGACTCAGTTTCTTCACTTGGAAAATGAGTAAAGTAGATGGCTTCTGAGATTCATTCTAGTTCTAATTCTATGATCCTTGTTTTCAGGGTGCTCATGGTATATATTAGGTACATAGATTATACATGGGGAGATAGGTTATTATCAGGGAGCCTGGGAAAATGAAAAACCAGGCAGCAAAGGCCTTACCTAATATGTTTATTTTCCTGAAAAAAAAAACACAAATTATTTGGCATATTCTCTCAAGAATATTTTGTATAGAAATGGACCTCTAAAGTAAAGTATAATGTCCCCAGAGTTAACCTTCTTTTGGTTAAGGTCACAGAGTGAGCTGAGAAAATGTAATCCTCCAGCAACTTCATCCCGAACTAGCTATGCCCCAAACCAGCTGTGCCCCAATACACTAGAAGGATGTTCAGCTGAGCCTGATCAGGAGCTGGCCCAAGGACAGAGCTGTGGAGCTGGGTGATTCTATAATTTGGAATCTGCTGCCCTTGGTGTAGCAAGCATTTGAATTCATTTCCATTGTCTTTTACATATTTTCTTCCTTCTGCTTTTACTGGCCTTCTCTTCCTCTATTCCCCACTCCCCACCCCCATCTGTCTCAAAGCAGGCACATCTGTATCTGTTGTTTTCAGCACCTTAACAAGCTCCAGAATTCTTGTCAGCAGTTTCAATTCTGGCCCCATGTTTCAACCCCTTAGATTTCCCAAGTCCCATTTCTCCCACTGAGGTTTGAGTGCACATGTCATTGGTACTGTTGTGCATAAGCAGAAGAACCAGCTAATTGCCACTGAGCCCAGGACTTCATAGACCTTGGCTGGAACAAGTTGCTGAGCACTTGTCCACCGTAGTACAAGCCCCACAGGAGAGGTTCATTAAAAGAGGAGGCATGTAACTAATACCTGTTAGCAGAGTTTATAAAAAGAAAAGCCTAAGGGAAGAGTATGATTGACCCAATTAATTAAGACTCCAATCCCTGGGATTATGGGACAGTTGTCACCAAGCTTCTAAGTGCTTTGCTGGCCTTTTGTTTCTCTTCAATGAAAAGAATTTACTTATTCTCCAAACCAGATCCTCCAAGTAATAGTTTGTATAATCCTGAGCGTTTCCTGGACATGCCTAGAGTAGCTTTTCTCTCTGTCTATAGTCATCACCATTTCAGATTTGGTCATAGGATCATAAATTAAGAGTGTAAAGGGACTGGGGATAATAATAACAGGAACACAAGTCTAGAGCAGTGGTGTCAGACTCAAATAGAAAGGGAGGCCACCAGACCATGCCCAAGGATCCCTGCAGGCACATATTGACTTAGAAAACTGCATATTAACATTATCTATGTTTTATTGCATTTTTATTTATTTTATTAAATATTTCCCAATTACCATTCATCCTGGTTCAGGGGGCACTCAGGACTGTTGTGGGCTGTATGTTTGACATCTCTTGTCAAGAGTTAGAAGGGAACTCGGAGGTCATTCAGTTCAGAATCTACTGTAAGTCTTATGACTTACAAAGTCTCTTGAGAAATAAATTGAACTGAAAAAAGTCACATAGGTACTAAGTAGCAGAGCCAAGATTTGAACCCAGATCCTGTGACCCCAAATTGTATGTTCTTTCTACTGCTCCACCTTGTCTCCTTAATAGCCTCTGGGTCTATGTTTAAGGACAACTCAATTAATCTCTCATTGCTCCAGGCATCTCTGCAAGACAGTGAATTGGTGATGAGTTACCAGTTTGCATCTGTGGATGAAGTTGCCCACATCCACCAAATCACAATTCTGTACAAAATTTCGAAGAGTGCTGGTTTACAGTTGCAGGCTGGACAACTAGGTGATGCAGTGGATAGAGTGCCAGGCCTAGAGTCAGGAAGACTCATGTTCCTGAGTTCAAATCTGGCCTCACATATGTACCAGCTGTATGACCCTGGATGAGTCATTTAACCCTGTTTGCCTCAGTTTCCTCATCTATAAAATGAGCCGGAAAAAGAAATGGCAAACCACTCCAGTATCTTTGCCAAAGGAACCCCAAATGGGGTCACAGAGAGTCAGACGTGACTGAAATTACTGAACAACAACAACAGCATAGGTTGTAGAAAAATATGAAAGTCATCAGAGGTAGCCCTACTAGTTCATAAGAGAACGAAAATAGGGTTGGATTCTGGTGAGGTATTGGGTTCCAACTCCCAACAACATTGGCTTGTCTATTTCTGGGCCTTGGCTTGTGTTTCATTGTTGGCATTTTTGTTATTCTTACTTTCTCCTTTTTAATATAGTTGTGTCCTCACCTTTGGTGTTGTGCATCATTGACGGGGATTAGAAAATAGATCCAAGCAAAATTAGAACCTAAAAAAATTAGTGTTAGTACTACAAATAGGATTAGTACATCAAAATAGGATAGGACTTCGTCTCTCATGTACACTCACCCTTGGCAAAATAGTAAAAATTGTCTGTATTTCTATGACATTTTTCTTCTGAGGTGCTGAAAGTCTCTTTGATATCTTCCTCATCAGTGAGATGAAGAGAATAAACTAGATGACCTCTCAAATCCCTACATACTCTAAATTATAATTCTGTGTCTTTGTGGATTAATGATAATTAATAATAATAATTTACATAGCACTTTAAGGTTTGCAAAGCACTTCACAGGTATTATCCCATTTAATCCTCATAGCAACCCTGGCAAGTAGATGCTATTATCAATTCCATTTTAAAAATGAGGAAACCGAGAAAGATAGAGGTTAATTACATTGCCCAGGGTCATACAACTGGTAAGTGTCTGAGGTCATATTTGAACTCAGGTCTTCCTGACTTCAAGGGCAGTTAGGTGGCACAGTGGTTAGAGTACTGGGCCTTAACCCTGTTTGCCTCAGTTTCCTCATCTGTAAAATGAGCTGGAGAAGCAAATGGCAAACCACTCCAGTATCTTTGCCAAGAAAGCCCCAAATGGGATCATGAAGAGTTGGGCACGACTGAATAACTTCCTGACTGTAAGCCCAGCACTCTTTGAAATTTTGTCCAGAATTGTGATTTGGTGGATGTGGGCAACTTCATCCACAGATGCAAATTGGTAACTCATTACCAATTCACTGTCTTGAAGAGATGCCTGGAGCAATGAGAGATTAATTGAGTTGTCCTTAAACATGCAGCTAATAGATGTTAAAGGTGAGACTTGAGCCCAGGTCTTCCTGACTGGGAGTTTGGCCCTCTACCTACACAGCTCAACACAAAAATCTGTGTGTGAGTTTACCAACTACTTAGTAAGTAATAGTTTTAAGCTCAAGACAAAATGATCCTGCTTTTATGGTTATTATAAAATAAAAGCATAGCTTTAATGCTCTATATTCATCAACAAGAATGACATTCTACCACCTTTATGGAATCAAGAATCAAACAGTATCATTTTTATAGTATGGTGTAGACTTTCTGAAGTCCTAGTGGCCTTGAGTCTCCTCTCCTTGTTTCACTCTTCTCCTTGTTTCAGCCTCCAGTCCCATATTCACAGTGTTGTAATACCTCTACCTAGGTATGATTTAAGATCCTGGTCTATTAGAATAGGGAAAATCAATTTGGGGACCTCAAAGCTTGAACCCATAATCACAGTGTTGTAATACCCCTATGTAGGTATGACTTAGGATCCTGGTCTATTAGAATAGGGAAAATCAATTTGGGGACCTCAAAGCTTGAACCAATGAGTCAAGCTAGTTAGAAGTTTTCATTGTAATATGTACAGTGGAGTCCTCTACACCCACATGGACATAAATATGCCATTGAAAATTGAATACCTGGCATAATTATTATGCACTTGGTCAAAGAATAAAGAGCATTACAAATATTCATATTTTTATTAGACCTTTCTGAGAGCAGAGTCAAGGCTCTGGTTATGCTGAGTGGGTCTTTGATCTCATTTTGTGTTCTGTTCTGAGTCATTTGGCCCCATGATAAACATTAATACCTTGGATAACAATCATAAAACTGAGCATCACTACTCCATTACTACCATAATCATAGTGTTACTGGAAAACAAGCTTGCATATTTTCACCTATTTCAAAGCTGCATCACCTGGGACATTGTCAGCTTTAAATTACTGGATCAACATTCTATGGCTTTGCAACAATTAAAATGAAGCTCATTTCAATTAGTTTTTAATGTATTAATTGTAGAGTACAGTGGAAAGAATCAGAGGACTTTTGTTCAAGCTTTGCCACTTACAATCTATGTGAGCCTAAGTGAGTCACTTAGTCACTCTGAATCACAGTTCCTAACCTGTAAAATAAGAGGGTTGGACTTCATGGCCCCTTGGGTGTCTTCTGTTTTTAATTCTATCATCCTTATGTGTAAACGGTATTATCGGTTTTTACAAAATATGTTAAAATTAGCTTTTGTGCTCTAGAAGCTTGCATTCTACTGGCAGAGCTTAAGTTTAAAATGTAGTGCTTCTTATTCCCAGGGCCCTCCTCTAATCAACCATACCTGCCGTACTGCACACCAATAACTGGCATTCCAATGTATCACAGGGACAGAGAAATTATGTGCAATTATGGGCTGATGTTAGCCACAATGAGTAGGTCTGTATACAAGGAAATGTATATAAATGCTTTATGTCAAAAAAGAAGGATGTTTGTGCCTATGGTAGTAGAGGTGTTTTCAGGGAAATAGTTTCCTTTCTTAACACTGCCTCTTCCACTACAGAAAAGGTCATTTTTCTGTATAGATTGTCTCCAATGTAACTGCTTCCATGTGAGTCACATAAGTTGGAAAGAGTGATAACTTGCACACTAGCCAATTTCTCCCACTTAAGGTGTTCACAAATCAATTATCCTTGTGTAGAATATCCATCTCCTGTTCTCTTCTCCTTCTCTTCCCCCTCTGCATGTGCTGTCCTCCTCTCTTTGTATGGGAGGTGGTGTTTCTTTGAATAGTTGGTAAACATCTGGCTTGTCAAAAGGTACACAGGATGAATGTGAGCTAAGTTTTTATGTAATTATTATCAAAATAGCTTCCATTAGGTTGGAAAAGGGGGACTTAGAGGTGTAAAGAAGACAGAAAATGTGGTGGTACAAAGCACAAATAGGATGGTGTTTCACAGGATCTCAGTTCTGGTGCCTTTTTTAGAGGGTGTGAAAATGA
Source organism: Vombatus ursinus (assembly GCF_900497805.2). Taxonomy (NCBI): domain Eukaryota; kingdom Metazoa; phylum Chordata; class Mammalia; order Diprotodontia; family Vombatidae; genus Vombatus; species Vombatus ursinus. The sequence continues at coordinate 39,635,335 of NW_020954585.1, forward strand.
ACTTGAAGTACCTGGGTAAGCCTGGTAAAGAGGGGGATAATCAAAAAAAAAAAATATATATATATATATATGGGTGATGGAGCAGGGACAAGCATGCATTCAGTAAACCTATTTCTATTTCCATCTTTCAGGATTTTTGGTGCAGAGATGGTATAGTTAGGTGCTTAATAAATGTTTGTTGTCTGGCTGATTGATTGATTTAGGTCTCTAGTCATGTAATTATATGATCTCTTAGCAGGACTTATTTTATTTACAGAATTGTGTGGACAAACTCCCCATCTCTGACATAAAAAAATAAATTGCATTAGATCATGAAGTGAAAACTGGTTGAAGAAATCTAAAGTTACAGGATCAGTAATTCAATCAGCAAGAATTTATTAAAGCATAGATTTAGAGTTGAAAATGATATTAACTAATTAACCAAGGAGTTCAACTATCCTGAACTTACAGATGGGAAAATTAAGGAGTAAAGATAAAGTGACTTGCCCAAGGTCACCCAGCTAGCAATAATAGAGGTTTTCTGCCTCCAAATCCAGTGTCGTTTCCTCCACACAGAAGCAAAGATTCACAAACGCTCAAAGGATCAGTGTATGGATTGCCAGTTTGAGAACTTCTTCCACCAAAGAAGATCACAAGCATGACTTAGTATATAAGTCCCAGGGAGTTTATTTGAGGAATAAAGGGGTGAAATGATTTGTCCAGAAGCACAAAGCTAATAAGTGTAAGTAATATTTGAACCCAAGTCATCCAGACTCTAAGCCCAGGATTTTCTCCATTGCATCTTGCTTCCCGTGACTTCTTTAATATAAAAGAAAAAATCCTTCTAGTTCTACCCCTTTCCTCAATGACTTTTTTGCTACCTGATCATAGAATAATAGATTTAAGGCTATAAGAGACCTTGGAGCCCTTCTTAGTCTAATTTCCTCATTTTATAGATGAGGAAACTCAGGTCTGTAGAAGTTAAATGCTTATAATAACAGATCATAGACTTAAAGCTAGGGGGAAAAAATCTTAGAGGTGATCTAATCCAACTCTTATTTTACAGATGAAGATACTGAGGTTCAGAGAGAAAAAGTAACTTGCCTAAGGTGATACAAAAGTAAATGGCAGAGCCAGGACTTCATCTGAGGACATCTGAACCTATTTCAGCCCACTTTACCCCATACCATACTGTTACTCACCATGCTTGAGTTCCTGCCTCTAGTCCCTCCTCCTCTATCCCATGCTTCATGAACCTTGCAGATTACTCTTCCTAAAGCACAATTCTTATCTTGTCACTCCTTAGGTCAGAAATCTTCAGTATATCTTCATTTCCTGCCAAATTAAGTCTGACCTTCCTAGTCTGGTATGGTAGCACTCCCTGATTCATCCCCAGTTTACCATTCTAACCTTATTCCCTCACTACTTCTATTCCCATTCCCAACTCCAGCCAACATGGATTACTTATTATTCATGCTTTTTATACTCTACTCCTTGGTTTCTTTCTATACCAATGTACCCAAACAACACTATGTACTAAGCGTAGGTAAATTCTCAAAACTCCCTCTGGTGGAACACTACAATCTCAACAGTCTCAGCACAATAGCTCCCAGCAGCTCCAAGGACAGGGATGAAGAGCTAAGGAGAAAGCAAGAACATGGGGTTTGAAAAATAAGACACAGAGAATGAGGAGGACTGGAGATTTTTGTGTTGTTTTTTATTTGTTTGAATAAGAGTCTTTGGCAATGCAAGTTATATAGATGGAACAGAAACAAAAATTGCCACAGACCTGTGACTAAGAAACTCTGTTACATCCCTCCACTTGGGAAAGCCTTCCTACCAACATCACTATCTCCTCTTCATACTAGCTGTTATTGATCAACTCCCATTCATTCCAATAGAATATGAGCTCCTTGATGGCAGGGACAGTTTTTTCTTTTCTTTCTGTTCCCAATACTTAACACAGTGTCTAGCACATAGTTGGCACTTAATAAATGCTTGTTGACATCAAGACCCAGTTTAGTTTACTTATTATCTTTTTCATGAAGCCTTTCTCAATCACCTCAGCCAGAAGCAACCTCACCCTTCCTTGAACTAATATAGTATAAAGAGTGAGGAGGGCAGGAATGGAATCATCATCACCATCATCATCAACATCAACAACAACAACACAGGTGGCATTTATGTTGCACTTTCAAGCTCACAAATTTCTTCAAATGCAAAATCTCATTTGATCTGTACGGCAACCCTGTTTTTATTCTCCCCATTTTATGGATGAAGGGTTGTGTTCACCCATGTTCACCCAGCTAGTAAGTGTTCTGAGGTGGACTTGAACTCAAAGGTTACCTGATTCCAAGTTCTGTGCTTTTTCCAATGGGCCGTGCTACCTCTCATGTGTTCTCATTTCACCATTCAATTTAGTACAATCAGCATAGTACTATATATGAGTGACTGATCTCCTGGAGTTCCCATTCATTGAAATGATGAAGGCCAGTGTCTATATTCAGGCACAGGCCAAGACTAGAATTTATAGCCCTCTTGTGCAATGGTGCAAGTGACCAACCCAACATGAACATTCCTAGTAAGTGAGATTCTATTTTTTAACATGAATATCAGAGTACACTCAATCCCAGTTATCAATTGCATGGGCATTGTTTTTCCCATTAAAGATTCTCCACAAAAACTGATCTTGCATCAATAAATATTTACTAAAAGAAAGAAAGAAAGAAAGAAAGAAAGAAAGAAAGCAAGCTTCAGACAATGCTAATGTATCTTCATCCAAGGGTCTACTAATTTCAAGTATAGGATTTCTATTAAATCAGAAATTCTCAGTTCATTACAGAAACTTCTGGAGCAGAATTCCAAGTGTTATATTGCATCATAATAGGGTCTTAAATATTACCTTACCCATAGATGTGAAGTAGTGACTCTAAAAGAATGTGATAGACTAATTTCAGGAGTTAAGCATTCAAAGTAAGAAGAGAAAAATTCACCTAGAAACACATTCTTTAATGATTATCAAAGTATTTGTTGCCCAGTTGGAAAGAAAACAAACACAGAGGTTATCCAGATCCATAATTATATGTTCCTGGTTTGTTGTTGTTGTTTTTTTTAAGAGAAACCCTCAGGGATGCAGCATGGTGCAATGAATAGAATACCATATTTGGATGCTGAGGACTTAAGCTTTTATCCCTGCTTCACTATTTACTACCTAAATGACCTTTTTTTCCTATCAAATTAAGTCTGATCTTTCTAGTCTGGCATGGTAGCCGTCCCTGATTCATTCTCAATTTACTCCCTAAATAACTTCTTTGGAGCTTCATTTCCCCATCTGCAAAATAAGGGGGTTGGAACTGATGATTTCTAAAGCCCCTTCCAGTTCTAAATTGATGACCCCTATAATCCTTTGCATTCATGAAAAATCTTTCCACTCCTATCCCCTCAAATCTCCAACGTCCACCTCAGCAAAACTAGCCATGTTATGCCTCAAACTTGTTCTCAAACCCTGTAAGGCATCAGAACTAAGGAAAAATGGTCTCCTTGAGGATAAGGACTATTCCATTCTCTTTGGGTATCTCTACTGGCTAACACAGTGCCTGAAAAATATTAGGTGTTTAATAAGTATTTCTTGGTTGCTTGACTTTCATTGCTAATCCTTCTGGAATACTTCTCAGAAATAAAGCTATTCACTTTCCCATATGCCCTGCATGGAGTCAGTTGACAATCCTTTCAATTCTACTGACACAGCATATCTCACCTCCTTGCCCTTCATGCTCTATCCCCCTAGTTTAGGACATAAAAACCCCTGACCTGGGCTATTGTAACACATAACTGGTCTCCTCATCACCATTCTCTCCCCTATTCAATCCATCCTTCACAACATGTCAAAATAATATTCCAACTGCATAAGTCCCATCATGCCATCTTCTTGCTTAAAAACCTTCAATAGCTCCCTATTTCCTTAAGCATAAAATAAGAAATCCTTTGGTTTGCTATGGTGACCCTCCAAAATCTGACTCCACCCTCCCTTTCCAGCCTATTCCACATTATTTTCCTTCACACATTTATGCTCCAGGCAAACCGCCCTGCTAGCTGTCCCCCAAAACTGAAGTACCATCTCAGGCTTCCAAGGGGTCACACAAGCCATCACCATCTTTCCTCATCTCCAACTTGCAGATTCTCTACTTCTTTTGAGATTCAGTTGATTCTTCTTTCTTCATCTTCATTTCCAGTCATAGTTCACTCCCTTCTCAAATATTCCTAGACCATTTCATCCATTCTCTGGTTTGCACCCTTTACTCCTCACCTTGTATTTTATTAATCTGTTTACCTGTTGTATCCACCCCCTTCCCCAAAATAGAATTAAACTCTTTTAGGCCCAAAACTTTGTTTTTATTTTTTGTTTCCCCAGTGCTAATAATACATAGTATGTGTTTAATAAATGCCTATTTGATTGAATTGCAATCTTTTTTGTAATGGGCTCTATTTTCTCAAAAATATTAAATAGGGAATGACAGTCATGTCTTTCTAAGCTTCAGAAGAAAATGTCATTGCTTTGAATGTTATTTTAAAGAGTAAGTATTACTTCTACAAAAAAAAGGAAGGTCACATGAAATGATTCTGCTAATCAGAAGCCAAAAATATAAAGGAAAATGGAAAAGATTCCCATAACTTTGCAATACCAAAGCAGGGCAGTGAAGTGGAAAGAGCTCCAAATTGGTACCCAGAAGACCTATGTCAAATGACTGTTTCCTAAAGATTGTTCTTGGTATACACAGAACTGGTCCTTTTCTCTGAACAGACTAGAGGGTAGTTTTACTTATTCCATATGGCCCAGTAACAAATGACAGCTGTCAGTCAAGCAATTTTAATACATACTGATTACCAGGCATAAGGTGTACATATGCAAAAGTCATAAAATCCCAGCTAAGAGAACATTGTGATCACCATTTTAACCACTAGTGAACACTCATCTGGAACCGTCTGAAAAGCAGACTGATTCAGTGTATTTAAATGAAATGCCTTCTTGGGTTAGAACAATTTTTCTGTTGAGACATTTGTAGTTACATTCCTTTTCAAGGAGAGTGGGGTTGGGGGAGGGCATGGAAGATCTCATGCAGACATCAAGCTTTATTCAACTAATAAACTATATAATCCCCACTTAAGGGACTCTAGTATTCTTTCAAAATAGAGAGGAGGAATGATTTTCTTTGGAAGGGACATGTCCCACGCTCCAGCAAGGTAAGAATTAGATATTGTGCAGCTCAGGTTGCCCTTGAAAACTGGTGAAACAAATGGAGGTGGAGGGAATGTATGTGTTAAGCCAAATACTCCTCCTTGAGTCAAAAAGAATCCAGTCACTCTTACATGGCCTCTGCTTGACATAGTAGGAGCTTAATAAATGTTTGATTGACTGACTATTTCTCATTGCTTATACTAAGCTATACAAGTGGTTTATAGTTGTCTCTAGCATTTGGCAATTCTTCCCTTGAATGAATGGATGATTGAAGGATAGAAGTGTGAATGCATGATCAGCACTGTGCTAAGTGGTGGGGGACACAAATACAAAAGTGAACATAGTACTTGAATTCAAGGAGTTTATATTATTTTTTCTAAAATCTTTTTCAATCAAATTTTTATTTTTTATTAACCAATATTTATTTTCAATCCCTCTCACTTCCTCTCTACTGAAAAAATAAAATATTTAACAAATAAGCATGGTCAAGCAAAACAAATTCCCATATTGGGCATATCTAGAAATGAATGTTTCATTTTATGTATTGAGTCCATCATCTCTGATAGAATGTGAGTAGCATTCTTCATGCTTGTTACTGGTCACTGCACTGATCAAATTTCATAAGTGTTTCAAAGTTGTTTGTTTTATGTTGTTGTTGTTGTGACCATATAAATTGTTGTAATGGTTTTTTTCACTTTGCTCTTCATCAGTCAGTTGATCCAAGTCTTCTTAGATTTCTCTGAAACTGTCCATTTCATCATTTCTTATGGTGAATATAGATTCGTGTACCATAAATTATTTAGACATTCTCGAATTGATAAATACCTCATTAGTTTTCATTTCCTGGCCACCACAAAAAGAGTTGCAAAATTGTACATAGTGGTCCTTTTTTCCTCTTTTGCTCTGTTTGGGTATTATTAGCCTAGTGGTGGCATGGCTGAGTGTGAAAGTATGCACAATTAGGAACGTTTTGGTCATCATTCCAAATTACTTTCTAGAATAACTAACAATTCACAGCTCTACCAACACTGCATTAATGCGCCTTTGTTGCTACAACCTCTTCAACATACATCATTTTCTTTTTTTTTTTTTTTTGCCAAATTCACTAAACTGGTGGGTATGAGGAAAAACCCTGGAATTATTTTAATTTACATCTCTCTCATTATTAGTGATGGAGCATTTTTTATGGTTATCGATAGCTCACATTTCTTCATTTGAGAACTTCTGTTTGTAACTCTTGATATTTATCAATTGGGAAATGACTTTTATTCTGTTCTTATAAATTTGAAGCAGTTCCTCTGTGTGTGTTTGTATATGTATATATATACACATACATACACATATTAATATATATCCTTATACACATATATATATGCGTATGTGTGTATATCCTCATACATAACTCACTTAAATCCAGTTTGTTTGCAAGTCATGTCATCATCTGCCTGATGTCATGATTCTCTTCAAGAATGAAGGACAAACTACATCCTTATGTATCTTAGAAATTGGACCTTTGTTGGAGAAACCTGAAGTAAGGATTTTTTTCCCCCAATCAACTATTCCCCTTCTAGTCTAAATAGCATTTGTTTTATTTATACAAAAACTTTTTTCATTTTAATTCTTAATTTAAATTTAATTTGTAATTTTTAAAGTTTTAATATAATTTAATTTTTAATTTTAATGTATTCAAATTATCTGTTTTATGTTTTGTGATATTTTCTATCCCTTGTTTGGCCATAAATTCCCCTAATCCATTTATCTGAAAGACAATTTTTCTTCTTACCTGCTCTAATTTGTTTATGATGTGACCTTTTATATCAAAGCTCTGTATCCATTTGAAGCTTCTCTTCATATGAGGTGTTGGGAATAAAAGGAGTTTACATTCTGAAAGGTGAAATACTTCTAAAAAAGAAGTAGCAGCCGGGAAAGGATATTCTATGTGAGGAACAGTAAGAAAATCAGTTTGGCTGGACTATAGAATGTGAAAGGGAGAAGTATATAATAAAACTGGAAAGGTAGGCTGGAGCCAGACTATGATAGGCTTTAAATGTCAGAAAAAGGAATTTATATTGGATGCCATAAGTAAGATACTCTAGGGTGTAGTGAGCAGAAGAATGAAGTGGTCAGACCTGTGCTTTAGTATTTAACTTTGGCAATTATGTGAGGGATGGATAAGTAAATACAAAGCATATACAAAATTATGCAAAGCATTTTCAAGAGAGAGAACACTAACAACAGAGGAGATGAGGAAAGGTCTGTTGTATGAATTAGCCCCTGAACTGTGCTTTGGAGGGATTTTTAGCAATATTGCCAGTGGTGACAGTCTTTTTTTTCCTGAAATATAACAGTACATATTAGACTGAACTTAGCCACTGAGAATCCTATCTTGTTCTGGTGCACTACTTCCAGACCAAAGCAAAAATTCATTACTCATGAAGGATAAAGGCTCAGCAGGCCCCATTACCAGTATCCAGAGACATCAAATTTCCCACCCTGAGTCATTGCTTTCCTATAGCAGTATTGCAAAGACCAGTGTTTTCTTTTGAATGGAAATGCCGTGAAAGAGAACACATTTGGACCAATTATAGAGTAAACAGGAACTATGAAATAAACTGTCATACAGACTTCAAACTACTATCATTTCATTTTGCAAACCAAAGATTTTATAGGGACTTTCTACATGTCCATTAGTCATACATCTCAAATTTAAATGAACAAATTACCCTTTATTTAACAATCAAAATATAGCAATCTTTTCTTGTCTTAACCCCCTGTCCCAGCTTCTTCTCAATACCCTCAGTGTAGTCCAAGTTACTTTACTGTTATAATACTTTTAAATTTGCTCAGTTTTGATGAACAAAAAAAAAATAATAGAAAATTTAAAATAAAATAAAATTCAGCACTGGACAGCACTTATGGTAGCTAAGTAATTTAGGTAAAGAATGCTCAGTTTCCATGTTGGCTTCAAGCATGTATTTACATTCATTTTCTGACAATAGGAGCCAATAAGATTAGTATGATTTTGGAAGGCATGGGACAGATTTAACCTTGTTTCAGAGAGAGGTGCCTAACAAATGGAAGAACTATTTCTTCCTTCAATAGAATAAACTGACACATCACAGAATTCTCTTCATTTTAAAAAAATAATCAGATATCAGTGTGTCTTTTAATAAATTTATGAGAAATTAAATTTGCCCTGTCACCTATAGCTACTAAATCTTTTAAATCTATAATCTCATTTTTAAAAAGTAGATTTATACTTCTGTTTTCCTATCTTTGAAATGTTAAAGTATCTGTAATTATTTAAAAACAATCTTCATATCCTTACCTATACATTTATAGTTGTAGAAGTCAGGAAAATCCTACATGTTAGCTGGATTTCCTTCTGCTTGTGCATAAAAGTAATGGACCCTAAGAATGTTACAGTAAATGTGTCAACAGTGTTAAATACATATATATGTATGTAATTATATCATATGTATATAATTGTTCAGAAAAATGTCTCTAGAATACACATATTCTATAAAAATGTTATCAAATAAATAGAATTCTTATCTGTGTAACTATAGCAAAATACTCTATAAAACAAATATCAAGATACATTACAATATGCTTTCTCAGACTACTAAACAGAGAAAATGAAAAATAAGCATTTTTAATTGTCAATTTCCCCATTCATTTACCTTGTAAATTTTAGGTTTTTAATGTGTTCTTTTATTGATTTTGTTGCCTGGTTTAATTTCTTTATTTTTTCTGACTACATGATGGAATATTCATGTCTCACATTTTAAGAAATTGATTATTTTAAAGACATTTGAAATGACTATATCAAATGCTTAACTCAAGCTTTTTTTTTGAGGTTAAAGTGATGAATTCACTATGGTTACCATTGAAAGAATGAGGCCAGTTCAAGGATATCACAAACCTAGTCTTATACTAATGTAATAAATATTTTAATTGTTAAATTATCTGTTCAGGGAAGCAGATGACATTTAGATTTTTTAATTAACAATTGAGACCAATGGCAAAATTACAATTATTTGTTATGTATTTCATAAATATGATCCTCTCATAATTGCAGTATTATTTGAGGTTATATCTGCCATTGGGTATAGGTAATTAAATCCAAACAAAGATTAAAACTGAAAAAAAAATTTAACTGAGCATCTTTTCTACAGGATGCCAAGCATCTAGATATTGGAAAATATTAGAGATTATTTTTCCATTTTTCAATTGTCATTCAAATATCTGCTATAAAGACACAGCCTTTGCACCTTTACATAGTTTAAACATACACATCCTTCAACATAATAAAAATTTAAATGTTTCATTGTAGGATAATCATATTATATTGTTTTTGCATCCCCATTTTCTTCATTAAGGGTAAATTAGCATGTTTTGTGTCAGAAATGGTTTTACTTAACTTAGTTTGCTTTTCCAACTTCTTACTTATTAAAATGTTATCACTATCTGCTATGATTTGTTGTGCCAATATAATTTCACAGACAGCCAGTATTTTTGCTGCATGTGTACATAAATGTATATTTGTCATCTTCATTATATTTGAATTTGGCTTATGCAACCACAAAAAATAAACCTTGGTACATTTGCATAATTGAGCATAATATCATGGTAAACCATCCCATAAGCATTCTTGGGCGGGGGGGAATGGTCTTGTACCCTTAACACATTTACTTTATCCACTACATAATCTGTATATGTGTATACAGGATAAAGGGTCAGTCAATAAGGATTTTTTTTAAGTACCTACTATGTGAAAAGCACTTACGAAGTGTTGGGGATGCAAACAGAGGTAAAAGGAAATCCCTATCCTCAATCTAATGGGGGAGACAACAAACAAACAAATATGTATAAACAAGCTATATACAGGAAAGATGGGATATAATTAGAAGAAGGAATTAAAAAGGGATGGGAAAGGCTCCTTGTAGAAGATAGGATTTTAGTTGGAACTTGAAGGAATCCAGAAGGCAGAGATAAGGATGGAAAGCATTCCAATCACAGGGGATAGCCAGAGAGAATACCCAGAGCCTAGAGATGTAATGTCTCACTCCTGGAACTGCAAGAAGTCCAGTCCATGGGGAGGAGATAGTTTATGAAGTTTTGAATGTCAGAGGATTTTGTATTTAATCCTAGAGGTGATAGGGAGCCACTGGAGTTTATTGAGTAGGGGGCAGAGAGTGACATAGTTGACCTGCACTTTTGGAAAATCACTTTGGTAGTTGAATGAATTGGAGTAAAGAGAGACGAGACAGGCAGACATGACAGCAGATTATTGCGGTAATCAAGGCATGACTTGATGAGGGCCTGCCCTAATGTGGTGACTATTAGAGAAGAAAAGGAGGTACATTTGATGCTAGGAAGGAAAAGTAGAAGGCTTTGTCTTCTAATCTCCTTACTCAGTCCTTAGCTTCACTGATAGCCAGAAGGACATTCTATGCACACTGATAGCAAGGTCGAAGGGAGTATGATGCAAATAATGTCTGGGTTGCATCCCATTCTTCCTCTTAGTTTCATGAGCCATTTTTTAATCCTTCCCATGATCCAAGCACTACAAAAAGTGGAAGCCATATAATAATACATAAAACATAAGAGAGCTGAGGGCAAAGATCTGTCCTTTGCTCATTTATATCTATCACAGTACTTATAACATAATGCCTTCCACAAAATAGAGGCTCAGTAAGTATTTGTCAATTGTTACATTCCTAAATATTAAGACTACAATCGTGACTGTTAAATTTTTATTCTTGAAGAATTCCCCCGTGAACAAAAATGAACTAAGAAAAATATCAGATCTCGGAAGCACACCATATTTAACCGTCTGAACTACTACGAGCTATATGATAGATGTAGGGAAGAGAAGACATATAGGAGCACAAAAGTTATACATTTTAAGCTATCGAAAAATGTGTGCTTGTATTTCCATGTTAATGTTACCATTGTTAGAAAAGTATCTTTTATATGAGGACTGTTGTTCCTGGTGACATCATGTGGCAGATTATGGTATCTACAGCAGAATCCTGCGGGTGGTATAACTAATTGCTATATTATCATTGAGAGAGATAAGAGGTTCTAAATATGAAATAAACATGAAACAAAGAATTCCATTTATAACTAATAATTCTGCTCAAATTATGTCTTCTTTTATTGTATAAGTATGTAAGAATGTGATATATATATATATATGCATATATATGTATATATCCATGAGAATTCAGGGAAACAAAAGATACCACTGGGATCATCATTTCGATTGAATTAAATTCAACAAACATTTATGGAGCTCCTACCATGTGCAAAGCACTGTGTGAGGAGCTGGAAACACAAAGACAAAAATGAAACAAAACCTGCCCTCAGGTAACATCTATTCTACTGGGGTGGGGGGATACAATATGTACACAAGTAAGCAAAGTTTAACAAAAGTAATTTCGAGAGAGAAAGAGAGTGATAGTAATCAGGAAGATCAGAGAAAGCTTCATGTAGGAGGTGGCATCTGAGCTGTGCTTTGAAGGAAATGAGGGATTGTAAGAGTTGGAGAGGAAAAAGGAGTACATTCCAGACAAGAAGAGCACTAGCGTAAAGTCACAGAGGATGGAAAGTCATAAACAGATGGACAGTTTGTATAGAACAGAAAATACATGAAGGAAGCCAATTGTGTTGTTGTTGTTGTTTTCCCAAGAACACAGTCATTAGCTTAAACTCTTAGAGACTGATGTAGTTAGATGGGAGGTTATAGAGGTAGAGCTGATGTATTTACCATTTTTTGCTTTTGCCAGTTAATGCTTTCTTGTTAATGTGTGTTTCTTTAGCTGGGTAACAGGTACAATAATATTGCCGCCCTTTTTTTCTTTTTTTACAAAAATTTACCAAGGAGTTGTTTCAAAGTATAGATATGAATGTTATGTTCTATTTCCACCCTGAATTTTTGAGATTTATCGATGATGACTAACAGCAACCTAATGCAATATCAATAATTTTGAAGCAAGTCTAGTCTCTTTGTGATTTATTAGTGATGACTAAAAACAACCTAATACAACATGAACAATTTTGAATTCAGTCCAAATCTCACCAGAGATGTTAATTATTGCAATCTTTCCATCATGTAATTTCTCATGATAGCTGGATACAATTGAACCCATCCCAAGTGCTCACTACCAAAATAAAGTTCTCTACGTGTTGGACCAGAACAGAAGCCTAGAAGTCACCTAGTCTGATTACTTCATTTTACAGAGGAGGGAATTAGATGCAGAAAGCATAAGCAACTTGTCCAAGGGCATAGTTAGTAAATAGCAGAGTCAAGATTTGAACCCAGGTCCTTTGACTCAAAATACAGTATACTTTTTCCACTGCACCACACAACCTCATCTCCCAGCCTGTTACTGAGGTGATAGACAAAGTAATGAGGGAGGGGCTGGCATCTCAAAACAAAGCTCTACTAAATATTCACTTAAAACTTTCCCTTGGCTCCAAAACTATAGATGAGGTACTCATTTCAGTACCCATCCCTGCATTTTCCAGCCTCATATTCACAATCTATCCTGTCTTTAATTTTTACTTTGGATATAATGTTCCATAATGCAGGGAATCCTCTTCATTACCAAAGGAAAGACTTCTAAATTTGAATATGTCATCAGCAAGAAATGATCAGTTTGGGAACTTTACCAGGACTTCATAAAGGAAAGTTCCTTGGGGAACCTTCATTTTGTGATATGAGCCTAAATGAAAAGATGCCTTTTAATTCAAGCAGCTCAAATTTCTACAGGACAGGGTAATGGGCAAGCAACAGAGATGGTTTACAGAGGTGGTTCTCCTTGAGTTTGTAAGGGAAAATGAGGTCCAGTAGGAAAATAGAGGCATTAAGAGCAGATTTATTTTTCACTCCTCTCCATTATCTAGTTCATAAAAAAATCTAGACATTCTATGACCTTGGAGCTAGTATAGGTATATGAACTATTTCTTTGAGCCTGAATTCCCAAATCTGGGACATGCTTGGCACTACTGCTGAGGCTATTTTTGGAGACAGCCAGGGCATGTGGATGACTTATCATCAAGACAGATGCTCCACTGCGATAGCTGGCTATTGAACTAATGGCCATTGGCAATTGATGCAATGATGGTATCATTTGCTCAGGGCAGGTCACAAAAGGAAAAAAAAAAAGGTGAGCTGAGGGTTGATGTGATGCAAAACCATCTGCATCCCATTGCCTTCGCCCATGACGAGATTAAAACCTGTAAGGAAAAACCTTAAGCACATTTTCCCTTTACACTTAGGGTGAGCTTCCACTTCTAAGTAGCTAAATTCAAAACCCTCCTTTTCTTGGTAGCTCTAATTCAGTTCCTTCTCGTACACCCTCACACAGAGGTGTAATGTGACAATCTGACGTAAAAGTAGCCCCAAGGTTTCTTTGTACAGCTTTCAGAAAAGGAGGATATCATTTATGACATGAACACTGGAAATGTCCAAAGCATTAATTATTTTTCTTTACCACGAGGGAGGGTCCCATTGGAAAGGGAGTGAGAAATGACTGCTACAAAGCAAAAAGACCTTAATAGTGTTGCTTAATAGAAGAGGGGAATCAACAAAGCTTAATTGTTTTAGAAGAGTGTTTTCATGGGCAAATAGAGTATTAGTGTTGTTTCCCCTTACAAACTCTCTTAACTTTAGGTTATGAAGAATTTTCATTCATAACAAAATTTACTTGGTAAATTACAGGGTATAGTTTTCTTTTCTAAAAAAGAAATCATTTCCAATAAACTTCTTTAAAAAGTTTTCAACATTATCAGTTACAGAAAAAGTGTGTAAGGTTGTAAGATGTGCTACTTCCACATTTTAATCAGATGATATTTTTTCCCAAGGAAAAATGTATTGCCATGTCAAGCATTTAACTGGAGAATTCCTGTAAACCTATAGTGTGGTCTAGGATATTTTTCAAAGGGGCAACCTATCATATATCTAGGAGTGAACATCAACAGTACTCGTGCATGTCGGTTGAACAAATGGATTTCTCCATTAATCTTTCCTTTATAAATGACACTTTTAACACCAGAATTTAGTTCAAGGAGGAACAAGAAAACCTAGGGCCTCCTGAGCTTGAACTGACAACCTCAGGCACAAAGAAAGAGCTTTGACTGTTTATTAAAAAAAAAAAAGTTGGACATAATGATCACAGAAAATAGAACTAGAGTTTTTATTGGTATATTTCTGTGTGACTGTGACAGTGTTGACTCTAAATCAAATTCAATTTGCAGGGGCTTGCTAATGACTTATCCTGCTTTCAAAACTAGAAAAGATGATGTACTTGGCAAACAATAAAATCCTGGTTGCAGGATGATATGAAACTCTTTTTGGTTCATTTTATTCATTTGTTTGTTCATTCATTTGTTTATTGTTATTTCTTATTTCAGAGAGATGCTTTATAGAACAAGTGCCAACTTTCCTCCCTAGATTCACATTAAAGAACTCTGCTAATACCAAGTCTCTTAGCGACTTGGTGTGGGCATAGCTATGCAGAGACAGGGTGGGAGGGAGAGAGCCCGCTTTCTGTCCTCAAGTGCTCTTGAAGCAATTTATAAAGGCACGGTGAAGCACATCGAAAGCAATAGCAACTGCATCTCTAGAGGATAACTTGGCTGTCCAGGGTATCAAAGCTGCAAGGGGAAACAAGGTCTGTGGTCAGTATAGTATTTCAGTAAAGCTAGCTACGGGGCCCTGCAGGCTCTTGGAATGCGTGGGAGGCGGAGGCCATTATCTGCACAGGAGTTTAAAGGAACAGAGGAGGCTTTATGATCATCCCCCACCACCACAGCAAGGTGAGGATGATGCAAGTTCTAGATTTGCAGGGCTTTGATTCCCTATTATTTCTTTCTCCAGAGGCTCATCACCAGACCTGAGGGGCATCCCCTCCCCAAATACTTTTCCTTTTCCCCAAATAAGGGCCAGAACAGACTTGATACAACTATTCAAAGTTTCCCATTTCACTTCCTTAATGATAATTCACCAGTGACAATAACTGAGTTTCAGGAACTGTCGGCAAGTCAGAAAGTTGAATAAATAGGAAATTATATAATTTTGAAGTGGGAAGGGACTTAAGAGAGCCAGTTATCCAGTGTCATTTAGTATTAAAAACCTGCACAACAGAGGCCAGGTGAATTGTTTGTGCCAGTCGTTGATGCTGAAAGTAAGTTTCCTTCAACAAATGGTTTTTGATCCTCTAGTTATGCTATAAGCCTCCTCTATCCCTCACTGCAGTGCGAGGGCATTTTTTTTCTTTTTCTTGTATTAATTGATTTAAAAAAAAAAAAAAAGATTGAATCTTCCTATCTCACAAACCTGGGCTGGAAATGCCACAGCCACTCACCTGCTGATCCTGATGCCAAACCACATAGAAGTTTTACAAACAGAAGAATTTTCCCAGCTTGGCCTGGTCTGCACTCCTTAGGCAGCTTGGTCACCCCTTAATTCAAAGGGGTTCACCATATTAGAGACAGACTTAGAATGAAGCCTATTACAACTCAGGATTCCTGGAACTCAAGCAACCTGCCAGCTGCAGCTTCCCCTAGTTGAAAGGATTACCAGGCAGAACCATCACTTTAGGCTTTTTATTGATTTTTACATACTTTCGATAGCAACTACTTAAGAACTGCCACATTAAAGCCCTTTGGAAATACAGTCAAATAAAACAAGGCATTTAGTAATAGAACATGTCCCTTTAAGGTTTAGAGGCATAACTTCTTCCCCAGTACACAAAATGAGGCTTATTACTATTATTATTATTAGTCAACAAAACTTTATAGGACCACCCCGTGATTTGGGTGGAAGTCTTCAGCTTTCCTGAAGAATGTTCAGTATCTTATAAATGACCTTAAAATTTAAAGCCAAGACCTGAACAACAAACAAACAAACAAACAAAAAAGTCACAAATTGACGGTACTGTTGAGAAACCAAAGCCATAGGCTATGTTCCTTTTCTTCCTGATAGAAACAGAGAAAAGAAAGTGGAATCTTTCGATTCTGGTGAATCCTGAAAATACAGATAGAGGAGGGAGGATGATAGAGGTCATTGTGGTCAAGCAGCAAGGGATGCTGGGAAAGCAGATTCCCATCAGCACTAGGGACAAGGTCTCTAGGAGCATTCATTTCATGCATGCCCAAAGCACAGTGAAATGGTTTTAATGAAGTGCAAAGAACACTAGACAAGGAGTGAGGGGGCCTAGGGTGAAGTCCCTGCTTTGCCACTTCTTGTGTGATACTGGATAAGTCACATCAGTTTCCTCCTTTATTAAATGATGGACAACTCCTTCCCATCTTTAATATCTCATAAATAATTAAGATGCTAATCAATCAAAAAGTACTTATTTAATCATTTGCTATGTGCTAGATACTGTGCTAAGTACTAGGCGTACAAAAACCGAAAGAAGTTGTCTTTGCTCTCAAGAAGTTTACATCCTATCAGGAGAAACAACATGCAAACATTTTAGATACAAAGAAAATACAAGGTAATAGGGGCTGGGGGACAGTACATCTACGAAAGGGACTCAGGAAAGCCTCATGTAGTAATCAGCACCTACATCGTTCTGTAGTTCCAGAAGAGGGCTCGCGATTCTAAATATGTGACACTATGGAACTTCCATATACTAGGATACATTTGCTTAAGAAAAATATTGAAGAAAATAATGATGAGAAATTTGAAAGTTTTCACGTTGATCCTAGACTTAAACTGGGATCTTCATGGAGCCATTCTGTTCCCACTGACTCTGCACACTTACATGTATTTTCTTTGGGGCAGAATATAGATAAAAAGGAAAGAAATAAGCATTTAGCAAGCACCTACTATGTGCTAGGCCCGGTGCTAAACACAAAAATCTCATTTAACCCTCTCAATAACTCTTCAAGGTAGGTCTTATTATTATCCGCATTTGATAGTTGAGGAAACTGAGGCAGACAGATTAAATGACTAGCCCAGGGGTCACACAATGAATGGGTATCTGAGGATGGATTTAAACTCAAGTCTTCGTGATTCCAAGTCCAGCACTCTCTTGACCACCTAGCTGCCTCTAGATGGGAAACAGACCTTGGATTCATATAAGACTCTATCTCTTGGATAAGGAAATTCCCTCTACCAAGTTTATGCATTTTACAGTTTTAGAACTTTGAGAGGTTAAGTCAGTCAGTCAGTAGGTTCTTTAAATAATCATTTATTAAGAGTTTACTATGTGCTGGACTCTGTGTTCTATAGGGAGGATACAAAGAAAGACAAAGCTTATATTAAGGTAAATGACTCTGTATCAATAAGAGCGATGCCATGATGATCTCTGAGGGATGGTACTAGCAATGAGACAGAGAGAGAAGGTCATCAAGAAAGGCCACTAGCTGAAAGTGAGATTTGAACTGAGACTAGAAGTAACCAGGGAAACTAGGATACAGAAATGAGAAGTGAGATTATTCCAATGGAAAGAGCAAAGGCATGGAGTTGGAAGATGAAGTGTCTTGTCTAAGGCTCAGCCAGTAGGCCGGTGCAGCTGTATCATAGGGTGCATCGAGGGGAATCTTGGGTAAGGAGACACAAAACATAGAAAGGGACAAGTTTGTATAGGGTTGCATATAAATGTCAAACAAAGGGCAGCTAAGTGGTACAGTAGATAGAACATTGGACTTGGAGTCAGGAAGACTTGAGTTCATATCTAGCCTTAGTCACTATATGACCCTGGACAAGTCTCTTAACCAAAGTTTGTCTTAGTTCCCTTATCTGTAAAATGTGGTTAATAATATCAGCTACCTCCCAGGATTGTTGTGAGCACAAAATGAAATATTTGTAAAGCACTTAGCACAGTACCTGGCACGTAGTAGGAACTTAAATAATGCTTATCCCTTTCCCTTTATACTTGATCCTGGAGATTACAGGGAACCACTTGAGTTTACTGAGTGTGTGTGGGAAAGGAGAGTGACACAGTTAGACCTGTACTTTAAGAAAATCCTTCAGGCGGCTAAGGGGAGGATAAATTAGAATGAATCGAAACTTGAGGCAATGAGACCAAGCAGAGGGCTACTACAATAGCTAGTTTATATCAGACGGGGCTTAAACCCAGGTCTTCCTAGCTTCAAGGAGGGCTTTCAATTCACTATGCCGAGTTGCCTCTCCAAGGTGGAATAACTATATTCTCTTAAAGATATACAGAAAACTGTCAGAGAGGGAAGCCCCTTACCTGGATCTTTTGTTACAAGTCAGCAAGTCCCTTCCTGGAGTTTAGTACATAGACTCAAACAGAAGCTCAAATCGGATGATAGAGAGGGAGGGAAAAGGGGAGGAGGGAGAAGAGAGGTTTTTCCTTTATGAGACTTTATAAGGCACGTTGTTATATCCCCCTTCCCCTTCAGTGGTGGGAAATCAAGAATCAAGGCAAATATCTTCCAGGTTTTCCAGACCTATATTTTTGGTAAAAAGATAGTCTCTATAAAATGGTGATAATAATAGAACCTATATCACAAGGTTATTGGGAGGATTAAATGAAATAATATTTGTAAAGTGCTTGGCCCACGTTAAAGTGCTGTATAAATCAGACTAGATAAACCATTTATTGAACACCATGTTCCAGGCACTGTGCTAAGAGCAGAGAATACAAAAACAAAAACACAAAAAGAGAAACAGTCCCTGCCTTCAAGGAGCTTACATTCTACTGGGGGAAGACAATGCAGAAAAAGGAGTTGAACAGGAAAAGAAGAGAAGTTTAAGAGACTTTTGTTATCATCATTAGGGTCCTCAGAGATTAAAAAAAAACAGTATTTCCAGAGTGGCAAAATGAAAAGGATAATTGCAGGTGCTCAAATAAATATTAAACAGCCCCCGTATTTGTGAGGAGCTCCAAGTACATGATTAGGTTGCAAGTGATGTTAAAGGAAACCAGCATGATCTTTAATTATAAAGTACTTGTTAGATTTGATTCCAGTAAAATGCAATTACCTTGGGACTTCTGGTTACATGTCACAACAGGTTAATTTTTTTCAAGGTGAAAGATTTTGTGGCTTTCACAGGCTCCAGGGTCTCTGACCTTCTGCACCAATTTCTTACCCTTGGCCTGCAGTGCCAGTGGCCTGAATGACCTTTTCAAGGATTCCCAGTTGTATGCCAGGCTTTTTGCAGCCTGCCTTGAAGTAGAGAAAGGTCACAGAGGTTGCAATATTCAAAGTTCCTATGGCTAAAGATAATATTAGATATGCTTAGGAAGAAGGGCAGTTAGAATGAATACAAGACAAAAGATAAAAGAGTTCAATAAGAGGGACAAAAAATTAAATTGCTTTTGTACATGCCACCATTGTGATCGTGCAAATGATAGTAACAAACAAATAAATAAATGCATAAGTAAATATATAAATGAATGATTGAATGTATGGATGAATAAATGAATGAATAAATAAATGAAGAGCTAGTAAGAAATAGTTTTAATTCAACCTTTAAAGCTTCATCAGACCAAAGATTTAGATCTGGAAGGGACAATAGAGGTCATGTAGTCCAATCCCTTTCAATTTATAGATAAGAAACTGAGGCCCAGACAGGTTAAGTGAGTTGCCTAAAGTCACACAGGTTATGAGTGGCAGTCAAGATTTGCACCCAAGTCCTCTGACTGCAAATCCAGTACTTGTTCCACTATACTATGCTTGCCTCTCCTTACCTCCCTACTAGTAAATCTTTAGGTTGCATTACTATATTAATATAGTATGTTAATCACATTAATTATTAAATTATATTAATTGAATATATTTACAGGTAAATACATAAATTTATTAACTTAAAATATGTTCATATATTTTATTCTAGACCTCAGTTTCCTCACCTGTAAAATGAGTGTGTTGAAATAGTCTCCAAGGTACATTTCAGCTCTTAGTATATGATCCTATGCTCCCAGACAAGCAAGGAAAAGAAAAATTTGAAATCTATATTTTTTATCATCCAGCTACAGTTCTTGAACTCCTATATTAATAATTTTTAATATAATCTCTGTACTATGACCCAGATATTTATAAGTATAAATGGTGTGTGGGTGTGAGTGGGTATGGGTATGGATGGGTTTGGATGTTGTAGTAAGAATTTTGGCGGAGAAAGTTTGTATTGTCAAACTATGATATACCTTGTAACCTCTTAGAGTCTTTAAATTCAATTATTTTCTGCATGTGTTATTTTAATTTCTTTATATATGATTTGTCCTAGAAAACAAATTTAATCCATTCATCAATTTTTTCATTTGTTTCATAATTAAAAATCAAAGTGTCTGTTTACTTTGGCTCCAAGTGCTTTCTGAGCACTGTGTTTAGAGTCTGAATACTCGTGTTTAAACCTCAACTACAATATCTAACTAGCTGTGTGACCAGGGTCAGGTCATTTCATTTCTCTAGTCTCAATTGTTTCATCTGTAAAATGGAAATAACATATTTGTACTAATTGCCTCATAGGTTTCTGTGAAGAAGGTGCTTTCTAAGCCTTAAAATCTTCTATCAATGTGTGCTACTACTAGTAGTCATGTTCTTTCTTTAATAATGAATCTATAATAATAATACATTTGTATTTAGCCCTTGGTGGTTCCAATGAATTTTCACATCTTTTAAGTCATTTGAGTCTCCCAACATCCCTGGGAGGTAGGGGGTACAAGCACTATTATTATCAACTGCAGAATGAGGTAACTGGACATTGTATAACTCTGCACTCGTCATACAGAAAAGAGACCCAGAAGGAGTTAGTGACTCATGGTCACACGGTAAATGGGAAGCTAAGATTTGAGCCCAAGCCTTCAGATACCAAGTCCAGTAGCCTTTGCACTCCCCCTTCTCCCCAAATTATCACTGCCTTAAATTAAAGTTGGGTTTTAGAAGTCAGGATCACTCTATTTATGGAAATCTACCTAGAGGCAGCTAGTTAGCACAGTAGATAGAGCACCAGCCCTGGAGTCAGGAGGACCTGAGTTCAAATCCAGCCTCAGACACATAATAGTTCCTAGCTGTGTGACCCTGGGCAAGTCACTTAACCCCAATTGCCTCACTAGAAAAAAAAAATCTACCTGCTTTACTTTTCTGAATTTGTATTGAAACTGCATGAGAAGGCCCACTTTTGTAAAGGAATGGAATGCTTCCCATGAGTGGGCTAGGAAGTTTGAAATTCTTGGACTATGCAAATTCAGATGTGAGATTAAGTACTAGTAGTATGTGACCTTCAAAGTCAATGAAAATTTCTATCTCTTTCCTTAGAGAAAGAGACTGACCTGGGAGTCACCAGTTGAAAGCAAATGGCAATTTATCCTGGTCAATCTGATCACAAAAATAAACGAAGAGCATTATAGAAAGTAAAGCTTAGAAGGCAGCTAGATGGCTCAGTGGATAGAGCACCCAACCTGGAGTCTGGAAGATCTGAGTTCAAATCCAGTATCAGATTAGTCTGTGACCCTTGGACAAGTCACTTAATCCTTGTGTGCTTTAGTTTCCTTACCTGTAAAATGGGAAGAATAATAATAGCACTTACCTCCTAGGATTGTTATGAAGATTGAACAAAATAATAACTGTAAAGCTCTCAGCACAGAGCCGGGCACTTAGTATTAAGTGCCATAGAAATGTTAGCTATTATTAAGGGACTTTATTTAGCAGAACATTTGACCCAGGCCAAACTAAGATACTAAGTAACTTTCTCAAAATTACACAGAGGAGCAGCTATTGGTCAATCAACAACTATTTATTAAATACTATGTGCCAATACTGAACAGCTAGATGGCTCAGTGGATAGAATGAGGAAAACCTGCATTGAGACCCTACTTCGGACACTTACTAGCTGTGTGACCTTGAGGTCTGTTTGCCTAGGAGACAGCCAGGTGTCTCCATGGATAGAGTGCTGGGCCTAGGAAAGACTAGAGTCCAAATCTTACTAGCTGTGTGACCCTAGACAGGTCACTTAACCCTGTTTGCTTAATCCACTAGACACGGAAATGGCAAACTACTCCAGTATCTTTGCCAAGAAAACCTCATGGACAGTATGGTCCATGGGGTCACAAAGAGTCAGACATGACTGAATAACTGAAGAACAACAACAAATATGCTGGCAGGCACTGTGGATTCAAAGCCAAAAATGAAACAGTCCCTACCTTCTAAAAGATTAGATTCTACTGAGGGACATATCATATATATGTTTAAGTAGAATCCAGGCCTCCTGGACATTCAGGCGTCATAGTGGATAGAGTGCTGGGCCTGGGGTAGACTAGAGTTCAAATCCAGCCTCAGACACTTACTAGCTGTGTGACCCCAGGCAAGTCACTCAACTTCTGTCAGCCTCAGTTTCCTCAACTGTAAAATGAGGATAATAATAGTACCTACCTCGGAGTTATTGTGAGAATCAAATAAGATTGTAAAGCACTCAGCCCCAGTGCCTGCACCCAGTAGCTATTTAATGAAAGCTTACTTTCCTTCCTTCCTTCCTTGCTTTTATACCTTCCTTCCTTTCTTCCTCCTGACACACTGCTCCATGCTACATCTGCAGATACATTTGACTGAATGGTTGCATATTGTTGTATAATAAATTGTAGTATATAAATGTAATGGAGTGCTGTTAGAAATGATGAAAGGGATGATGTGTATGAACTAATGTCAAGTGAAGTGAACAGAATTAGACAACAACTTAGACAATAACAACGTCATAATGGCAAACAACTTTGAAAGACCTGATAACTCCTTTCAATACAAGGACCAGCCCTGATTCCACAGGGCCAACAGTGAAATATGCTACCTACCTCTTGACGGAAAGGGGATGGACTCAGAGGCAGAATGAGATTTTTTTAACATGAACAATATGGGAATTTTCCTCCTTTAACTATGCATGTTTGTTACAAGGGATTTCTTTTTGTTTTGGGGTTTTTTTCCTAGTGGAATAGGGGAGGAAGTGGGAAAGAATGAAAACAGAGTTTTGTTATTTGGAAAAAAATTTTTTTTGAAAAAAGTATTGAGTTCGAAGTCAGGAAACCATGTAACCATGGGTGTGTCATTTAATTTCTTTGAGCTTCAGTATCCTCAGTTCTCAAACAGAGACCCCTGCATTACCTTCTTTGTAAAGTTGTTGTACGTCCTTAAAATAAATAGATAATTTAACAAATGCTTACTATGTGCCAGGCACTGTACTAAAGACTAGAAATATAATATGAGCAAAAAAGACAGTCCCTACCTTCAAGACATTTACATTCTAAACAGGGAAGAAAACAGCCAAAAGATATCTAGAAAGTGGGAAGCAAGGAGTGGATCCTGCATGGGAGCAAGGCTGCTAAATGAGGAGGTAAGAAATTCTGAGGTATCAGGAGTAAACCCAGAGAAGTGAGCAAGGATGCCCTGGGCACTTCATGAGATGGTAGTCCTGGTTAGAGGACAGGCCACAGATGAAGCTTCTCCATGGTGAGAAGGCAACGCTGGCAAGGAGATGGGAAAGTCCCTTAAGTACTTATGAATGTGAGTGATTATTGTTAAAAGTTCTGTACCAATAGGGTACAACAAAGTACAACCTGATTTTAAGATTTTCATCCTTACGCTGTAGTTAGTACTGGATCGGTAGATGATGTGAACTCTGCTGGGGTGAGTGGTATTATAGCTAGAGAACTTTCTCTATATAAAGATAGAAAATGGTTATGTGAACTCATGGGATGGTTTTAAGTTGGGGGTTACAAGAACTCGACTGAGATAAAAGGCAGAACAGATGTGTGGAATCTAAGAAGGGAATTGCTAATAATAGCTCACACTTATATAGAACTTTAAAAATGACAAAGTATTTTACATATATTTTCTTAGTTGGTCCTCATACCAACCCTGTGATTTATGTGCTATTATTATCCCTATTTTACTGATGAGAAAACTGAGGTCTAGAGCAATTAAGTTACTTGCTAAGGATCACAAAGATAGCATGCACTGGATGTAGAATTTGAATCCATATCCCTGACCCTGAGTTGAACACTCGTTCCATTTTGTCAGTTTTTTGGCAATAGTATCCATTCTAATTAATGAAACTTTTCCTGGTGATGCCCAATCCTGGAAAAACTTGTTATACAAACCAAGAAACTCATGTCTGACACATAATAGATTTTTCAGAATATTGGAGTCTATGCTTTGAAAGCTGAGGTAATATCTATTAACATTTGAAATAAGATGTATTTGCTTTTTTAATCAAATTTATTCAAAGAATCTCTTTTTCTTCTGGATTTTTAACTTCTGTTTTACTATTATAGCCAATATACTCCCCCAACACACACACACACACACATACACACACACACACACGCACACACTTCATATAGTCTATATGCATGGTACATGAAGTCAGGAACCATTTCTTAGAAAGATAATGTGGTATCATGGATAGAGTGGTGCACTTGAAAGACTTGGGCTCAAATTCTGCTTCTGACCTTTACTAGCTACGTGAAAGTGGTAGGTCACCTAACCTGTCTAAGTCTCTATTTCCTCATCTGTGGAATGGGCATAATAATATCTCAGAGTTGTTATGAGGCTCAAATGAAATTCTCTATGAAAACTTTTAAATACTATCTAATAAAGCTAACATCATATGATGGTTTAAAGTTTAAAAACACTTTACAAAAATTATCTTATTTTCCTCACAACAACCTGATGAAATAGGCACTATTGTACAGATAAGGAAACTAAGCCTGAGAGTAAAGGATTTAAGCTGAGTCATCCATCTAGAAAGAGACTGAGGAAGGATTTCAACTCAGGTATTACTGACTCCAAGCCTAGCACTTTCACACCTAGCTGCCTATGCAAACATCTACTATTATTTCTTATCTCTGTATCTCCTTTTTGCTCCCAGCATACTTTTCATATAGTAGACATTCAATAGATGATAGACTTGAAATTGAAACTGCGTATACTGATATTCATTAGCACCACCAATGTGTGATTTTTTTGCCACTTCCACACCAACCTCATTTGAAGCTACCTAACCTGCCTCCAAAAATTGAACTATCTGATCTCTGGTCCTTACTTGCCTGTTAACTTTCTATTATTCTAGCTCTCCACAGAAATTTTGCTTTAGTGGAAGTTGTGGTTTAATGCATCCATATCTAATTTCTCCTACCTATGTTGCTTACCAGGCCTACTTCAAACCACTATTCAGCTTCTGAACTTGGAAAGGGACAAAAAAAAAAGAGGAAACCTGGTGACGTATTGCATACACACTATATAACCCACCATTTGTTAGTCATATAGCTAAGAGAACCACCTTGCCTCTGCAAAAAAATAGAGAGACTGAACTATTTCATAGTCCCCTTGGCAGTCTGATAAAATCTATGGACCGTTTCTCAGAATATTTTTAAATATTTAATACATAGGATGACAAAGAAAAGTAATTATATTGAAATTCAGTTATCAAAATACTTTTACAGCACATTCACAGACTCCAGGTTAAGATGCTCTGTTAAGGGTTGTTTTTTTTTCTTTTCCTTATTTCCTAGGTGCTCAAGTAGACCATTAACTGCCCATTCGGTTTTGTCACTACTATCTGCGAAGCTTGATTCAATTTATAAAGAATAACTCAGAATGTTTTTCATTTGCTTAGGATATCCATTAAGTCACCATGGTTAATAAAGAAGCAGGCTTATGTATCCATGAACCCTGGGCTCCCTGATTATTCACAGATACCAGATAAAGCCAAAGCAACAGAGTGATCAAGGTTTGCAGATCAACAGTCTGCAAATTCTTATGTTTTATTTTCTTTAATTTTATTTTGAGTTGAAGGCAATATTTCAGCATTTTAAAAACATGTATTCCTCACCACTACCACCAAGTCAAAGAAAAATGATTTTGTATCAGAGGGAGGCAGGAGGGTGATTTCTCAGCCTTATTGAAAGGCAGAATGGTGGAATGGAGAGAGAGTCAGTCTTGAAGCCAGGAAAACTTGGGTTCACGTTCTGATTCTGACACATACTGGCCACATACTTGCCCTAGGCAAGTCATTACTGAAAGTTTCAGAGATGGAAATGACTTACACTAATATGGGGTGTTTCCTCATGTAGGGGCTCCTTCTACCTATGAAATCACTGGTCCAGTCCCTGTCCCCCATGAAAAAATGCAGTGTTGCAAAGCAAGACTAAAAGGAGGAAAAAGAACAGTTTAAACATTTATTAATATTTGTGTGTGTGTGTGTGTGTGTGTGTGTGTCCAGTAGCATTTTTTTAAAGATCCCAGATTTAAATCCTAATTTGGACCAGCCAGATTTACATCTCTTTTCTCCATAGGCATTAACGATGCTCCTTTCTGGAAAACCTTATTTATTCCAAGAATCATGGGGGAGGGGACATTTCAAAGCAATACTTAAAAGACTATTTTTAATTTGCAACAAGAGAAGTATCAGAGATAGGGCTCAGCAAGCCCTCCTAGTGGTAGAGGTAGAGGCAGTACACATTGAAATGCCTTTTAAAATTTAGAGCCACTGCAAAATACACTTGGCAAAAGTGTAATAGGTGTAATGGGAAATAGGTAAATGTTAGTGGTTATGTTTACATTTTAGAATCTGGCAATCCTTGCAGTAGACATGCATGTTTACCTTTTACCATCTAGACAGCTAATGGTGAATTTGACATCAAGAAGATCTGAGTTTCGATCCTGAGGCCCATAATAGTGAAGTAGTTCATATAAGCTTACAACTAATTTGTAACAGAGCCAAGACAATTATGGATGAAAAGTTTCAGGGAGTCAGGTATCTACCCAATTAAAAAAAAACTTCCAAATAATTAGTGTTGTACAAAAGTTGAATGGGAATAAGTAGTGAGTTCCCCATCAAGAGAGGTCTTCAAATGGCCTTATCTCTGGTCCGACTGATTATAAGATTTCTTTTCAGGCATAGGAGGGACTGGTTGACCTTTGAGAACCTGTCTCACTCTAAGAATCTGTGATTCTACATCTCTGGGAAGTGTTCAGACTCCCAATTCAAAGGTCTTTCTACTATGACATCTTGCCACAAAATGGTATCCAGAATATGGATCCAAATCTTTGGAATGCCTTTTCCTGAGAAAGCCTATGTCAGAGATAAAATCTAGAAGAAGCAGTATAATATAATGGAATGAGCATTTATTTCAACTCTGACTTCTAAATATATGATCTTACACACATCAGTGAATTTTCACTGTGACTCAGTCCTCCTATCTATACAATGGGCTAAGGCAAAACTGCTATGTTGGGCTATTGGAAAAGCAGATGAGCAGATGTGTCCTAAGGAGTGAACATGCTTTAAAAAAAAAAAACTAATCCAAAAATATTGACCACAACTCTCCACTCTACGACAAGTAGAGCAATACTGAATTGCCATCCTAGAAGAAGGGAGATCTCTCCAGACCTTTTTCATATTTCCCCTAGCCTGACTTCAGAGAATGGGAGTTGCTCCATGGCCCCACTTTGACTGCATGTCGATGGAGGAGAGAAAGATTTCCATCAAACAGCAGTCCTCAGAAGAAGGAAAGGGGAACCAGGTTGTCGCTTTCTCTTCTTCCCTCTTTCCCAAGGTCCCAGCCCTTTGGACAACAACCCTGGATGCACACGGGCACAGATTCATTAGATTTAGGCTTGAGTCACTGCGTAAGAAATGAACAGTGACTCTCCTTCCTTTCCCAGCATAAAAGAAGCCAAGGACACAGAGAACG
The DNA here is from genome assembly GCF_900497805.2 of Vombatus ursinus. NCBI lineage: Eukaryota > Metazoa > Chordata > Mammalia > Diprotodontia > Vombatidae > Vombatus > Vombatus ursinus. The sequence continues at coordinate 39,663,226 of NW_020954585.1, forward strand.
TTGTACTGACCCTTCACTAAGAACTAAGCGCTCCAGAGAATCCGGTTTAATATGGGTGAGCTCTTTAGAAGAAAGGGCCCCTATGGTCTAAGGCATTATTAACATTACCACAATAAAAAATATTGACCGAAAAAGAGGTTTCTTTGTAATGAAAAATGACACCAGAGGCCTACTTTTTTCTTAAGCTGCAAGCAAACATTTTGGATGTACTTTCCTGTTACATTGGTTGATTAATAGAGCTAAGACTAGATTCAAGGGAGGAGATGGGCAGGAGATCATTTACTAAGGAAACAAGATTTGTCTTGTTTTCCATCTCTTAACCCAGGTACTCAAGTCAGAAGGAGAGGCTTCTATTATCAGGCTGGATTTTGCAGAAATAAATTAATTGCTAGCAAAAATCCTAATAAGTGCCCCTATATGTTAATATAAAAAAAGATTGTTGGTCTTAAGCCCAATGCAGTGCAGAGCAAATGAACCTTAAAAATAAAGGTCAAATTCTCCTCTCCAAATATTTGGTTCCCAAGAAGTGAAGTGTTTTACAGTTAGGTTGGCAAAGCATACTCCATATATATTTGAGAACACTCTGTTTCTTTCTAGATTTCTTTTAGTCTTGGGTTCATACAACATCAGATAGCATTAAAATGGAGGTTTCTCTTGTGTGCTATTTTCAGTGATTCATTCTACAATCACTAAGCATTAAGTAAACATATACAGTATGTAGAGCATTAGACTGGGAGCTGAGAAATGTACCAAGTTTGGATAAAACATGGTCCGTCTCTTCCTGAAGCTTTTTAATTCATATATTTTATGCCATTTTTTCACTATAGCCTTCATAATAGCAACCAAAATTCTCTGACAGTTATAGATCTATAGCAGGTACAATGTTGCAGCACAGGAAATTGGAGGACCTCAGGTCAAATCCAAGCTATGCAACTTACTACTATTTGTGACCTGAGGAAGGTCATTTAACTTAACCAGACCCAAGTTTCCTGATGTGTTAAAATCAGCTAGGTAGTACAGTAAGTAGACCACTGGGCTTTGAGTCAGGAAGATCTGAATTCAAATTCAACCTCAGATACTTACCCTGGGCAAGTCACTTGGCCTCTGAAAGCCTCATTTTCCTCGTGGGGTAGAAATGTAAAATGGAGACAATGAGAGCAGCTGCTTTCCAGTGTGCTTTGAAAACCCTTAAAAGGACTACAAAATTGCCAACTGTTGTTGTTGTTGTTATATTCAAAAGGCAGGGAAGGGGGAGGGAGAGGGTTCCACTAGATGACTTCTCTTGTAGGTCCTTTTAAGCTCTAAATCTGAGATCCTAGCTACATATGTTATCACATCTGGTTCTCACAACAGACTAGCCCTAGCACTTACTATCTATGGAACTTTGGGCAAGTCTCTATTTCCCCAAGGCTCAGTTTCTTTATCTATAAAAGAAGGGAAGTGGACCAGATCACCACCTCCAACTACAATTCCATGATCCATGTGATCCCTGGAATATAGGGACTACCGGCATTGTTATCTCCATTTTACAGATGAAAAGACTGAGACTTAGAGTTGAAATGACTCAAATGTGTTTTGTATACACATCACATTCCATAAATACTGGGTTGCTATTTTGATCCTTGAAGTCAAAGCTCAGATTAAGTGAAGTAAAGAATAAACCACCAACTATCAATTGGTTGAAAGCAGTTTCATGATTCCTGAGTTTTTTGGTTTCAATATAATCTATCATTAAGTCAAAGTAGTCTGTCTCTGTCTCTGAGTATTTCTTGAGAGTACAGATGCAACATTTCATCAGGGAAAAAAATACATTGCTTAAAATGTCTTTGTAGCTTACCTATAGCTAAAGAAATGTGGGGACTAATAGGCTTATTTGGTTAGATAATGAAGCTAACAAGGCCAAGATCAATTTTTGGATCACTCTGTGGCCTAGTTAACTATGTGTCTTTTTTAACCAAGAACTGTCCTCTACCTCAACCAGGCATAAGGCAAATGTGTACCATTAGGCAGCTTAGGTAGTACAGGGGTTAGAGCTCTGGGCCTGCAGTCAGAAAGGCCTGAGCTCAAATGGAAAATACAAAATCCTTTACTATTCCCTTTAGTGAAAAATGTAAAGTCTACCAAGAAAATCAAAACATACTGATGGCATGGTGGTGAATGGATGGAGGGTCAGTAAAACCATCCCTATAAATGAAAGACAGCATAGTACTATACTGTATAAAACACTACATGCTATTGAGGGGCAGTGTGGTAGAGTGGGTAGAGTACTCAACTCACCATCAGGAAAACTGGGTTCGAATCCTACCTCTCAGTCATGATACATGGCTGTGGGCAAGTCACTTAAACCTTCCTGAACCACCATTTCCCATCTATAAAATGCAGATGACAGTGATTAAAGCAATCTTTCAGGGTCTTGTGAGGACTGAATGAGACAATGAACATAAAGCACTCTATAAACATATAGGAATCAGAGCTAGACCCATGATTCATTGGTGGAAGGAACTTCCAATTGAGAAAATTCTTTCCACCAATGCAGGTTATCACCTCCACAGCCCATAGACTTAGAGTTGCCTGGGACATTGAGAGGTTAAGGACTTGCTCAAGGTCACAAAGTCAGTTTGTGTCAAAAGCAGAACTTGAATATAGAACTTCCTTGATAACTAGGTGGTGCCCATGGCTAGAGTGCTAGATGAGGAACTGGGAAGACCTGAGTTTGACTTTTACCTCAGATACTTAGCTGTATTTCCCTGGGCAGATCACTTAACCCTGTCTGCCCCAGTTTTCTTATCTGTATGGAGTTAATAACAGCACCTACATCCTAGGGTTGTTGTGAAGATGAAATGAGATAATATTTCTAAAGCACTATCAAACTTTAAAGTGTTATATTTTAAGTCATTTTTCAAATGTGTCCAACTCTCCATGACCCTATTTGGAGTTTCTTATCAAGGTTACTAGAGTGGTTTGCCATTTCCTTCTCCAACTCATTTTACAGATGAGGAAACTGAGGTGAATAGGATTAAATGACTTGTACACTCTAGGAAATGTCTGAGGGTAGATCTGAACTCAGGTCCTCCTGACTCCAGGCCCAGCACTTCATCCACTGCACTATCTAGCTGCCCTAAAGTGCTTTATAAATTCTGGTTATTATTGTTGTTATTTTTATTATTATTAATGAAGCCAGGTTAAGGGGGCAGCTAGGTGGCACAGTGGATAGAGCACCGGCCCTGAATTCAGTAGGACCTGAGTTCAAATCTGGCCTCAGACACATAACACTTACTAGCTGTGTGACCCTGGGTAAGTCACTTAACCCCATTGCTTACCCAAAAAAAAAAAATGAAGCCAGGTTAAGAGCAGCTATATGTCTTCCATGTCAAGCTACCTTTCATCAAATGAATATCACTATATAAATGTCTATTATTATTACTTGCACTAAGCAAAAAGTTTGAACATGGAATCTATGTAGTCTATGGTTAATATAATGGTACATAATCTAAGAAGGATTAGCTGTTGTGAGGCTGGAAATCTAAAAACAAACCCAAAGTCACCAGAGTTGGGGCTCAATGTCAGTAGCTCCATGCTCAGGAAGATCCTTATGTATATATAATAGTTCCTATCCTCTCTTCATGCCCCAAGAAAGAGTTCCGCTTCTACCCCAACCATTGCATTCAGGTTTAATGTCATTACATAATGCACAGACATTGTATTGTGCAGGAACATTCTATTTCCACCTTCAAATAACCTTGAAAAATGTCCTCCGCCCCAGACCAATGAGTGCCCACTTTCTTCTAACTTAAGGAACAGATACTGGGCTTTGTGTTTCAGGCTCGTTTCTTTCTTGACAAATTCTGTGTTCTTTTGTGTTTGGTTTATACAGCAAATCATGGAGGGGAAGAGGCCTGTTGTAAACTCATACAGGCAAGTCCCAGGGTTATTCACACCCTTAGGCGTTATCCAGTGGCAGAGAACAATCCCTGAGGACTTGTCACATCATTCTCATTCAGAAAAGTACATGGATTCAGTATGAGAAGGGCTATAGAGGCACCTGATTTCCCCTCCCCCTATCATCTTTTAACGATTGATGTTTCAGAAGTATTACTTTTGACTTTCCAAGGTCACCAATCCTAAGGGTATGTATTTGCGGGCAGAATATTTGCTTTGCCTGGGGATCAGGTCAATTGCATCGTATTCATATGTCACTCCCAAAGAAAGAATATGTGTTGTGGAGGGTACGCCATACAGAAGTGGGGGAGGAGAAGGAATCTGCCTTCATCTTCCCACAGAACTCAGATTAAACTGTTGTAGGCTAAGGGCATGAGGGTACAACTGGGAATAGAGTATGTAGTGTTCTCAGGGCTAAACCTCTTTACTTGGTGATGTTCCCTTATAACTGAATCAGAGCTCTCCAAATCTTAGTTCTGTTTGGCAGTCTGAAAGTTCTAAATAGACTAGCTCATCCATCTCTAATGCAAGCTTCAGTCCTTTGTGCCCAATTTTGCCAGCTTACAAGAGAGAACAAATTCTGCTTGAGGAGCAGATTCACAACTTTGATGGGGCTGCTCCAGTTTATGGAAATGTGACCACGGCGTAGGCTTTGTATAGAGAAAAAAAAATGTCCTCCGGGAGGTACCTTCAGATAATCAGTTGACATATCTCGGAGCTTAACTCACGCTTTCTCCCTGTTAGGCCACTTCTGACTGTCTTGGAAAGTTTCTTATAATGCCTTTTTTGGCTGTGTGGGCTAAGAAATTTTAAAAGCCACATTACCAGATGAATGCAAGCAGGCTAAGTGAAGTAAAGCAAGTCTTCCAGTCTCTGGGCAGTGCTACTCAATAGTGTAAGTTTATTCAAGGGGTTTTATACTGCCATGTTTTACTCCAGGGAGTACAATGCGCTTGGCTTTAAATAGAAGTCTGGGGCATTCACAATGCAGCCAATTACATAGCTGAGGTTATCTATTGATTTACAATGTCAATAGCCAAATGATCCCCATGTCAGCCCAGCGCAAGATATGCTATGAAGTCATTAAGTACACATCCAGTTACTCAAATGTGGGTTCTATTTAAAGGCAGGACACATTGCTAATGAAGACAGATGGTCTGCCAGGGCTCTCATCAGAGACCACCACACTAAATCCTTGAGCTACAGGTAAAGAATTGCAGGATGCAAGGATAGAACAAGTAGGCACTGGCCTTAGCCTAGGGTCCAAAGCCTCAGTATGCCTGGGGTTCCGAACCTGGGATCTGAAGACTTGTGGATTTTTTTTAACATTCTGAAAACTGTATTTCAACATAATTAGTTTCCTTTGTGAGCCTGTGTATTTTATTTTATGCATTTAAAAACATTATTGTGGGAAGGGGTCCACAGTCTTTATCAGAATGCCAGAGGAGTCCTTGATGCAGAAAAAAAGATCGAGTTCCTGTTCTATGCTGCCTTGCGGGACTCAAAGTGGGAGCCCAGCTCTCTGCCATAGTCCAGCCAGGGTTGTAAAACCTGTGGCCTTGAGGCCACGTGTGGCCCTCTAGGTCCTCAAGTGCGGCCCTTTGACTGAATCCATTTGTTTAGATTTGAGGACTTAGAGTGCCTCATGTGGCCTCGAGGCCACAGTTTCCCCACCCCTGGCCTAGGCTCTGTCTCTGCTTAAAGTAGTTGGATTGGGATATCAGCAGCTGTGGGGTATGAGGAGACAACATTAACACCCAGTGGTATATGCCTCTACACTGGTAGAAGCTGGTATATGGTGATCTTGTTTAAACTCCTAGGATTTGTCCCAGGAGTGTCCCCTTAGGCTTCATAGATGAAATCATTTGGGAGTGGATAGGAACAGACCTGTACAGATTTCATCCACGTAGGAAACTCCCAGTGAGGAAATTCTCTCCATCAATGCAGATCAGAGCAGCAACTTCTCTGCAGCCTATAATTTTAGAACCACTTGTCTGTAGACACTGAGAAGTTACGTGAATTATTTAAGTTTCACAACAATTGTGAATCAGGCAGGATTTGAACTCTTGCCATCTTAATTCTAAGGTTGGCCCTTAACAACTATGGCACACTACATTTCTGTGAGACTGATACAAAAGATAAACTGATATAAAAGATATTTAAAAACACATATAAATCGAATATCATAAGGACAGAGAAACACAAATTCCATACAATCTCTGTGTTTGTTTTGTTATTTGTTTGCTTTTGGCCTAGATTTGTGATTTTTATCTATGTGGATAACTCTTAGAATGGAAACTAACTCTAATCAACCAATCAATAAGCATTTATTGAAAATTTAGTATGTGCCAGGCGTGGTGCTAAGCACTGGAAATATAAAGAAAGAAGTGAAAACAGACCCTGCCCTCAAGAAACCTATATTCTAACTGGGAATATAACATGTACGTAAATCTGATATGAATATACAAAATATATGCAAAATAAATTGGAAGTATCCATAAATGGGAAGGCACTAGCAGCTGCGGGGAGGGAAAGAAGAATGAAAGACCAAGAAAAGCTTCTCTTGGTCTTTCTTCCCTAACTCAGTCTTTTATTTTTCTTCCAATTAACAAGTATTTATTTTCATTCCTTCTCATCACCACCCCCTAAAAAATGGGGGAAAAAAGAAAAATAAAAACAAAAATTTGTAACAAATAGACATAGTCAAGCAAAACAAATTCCCACTTTGGCCAAGTACAGAAATAAATGTCTGTTTCTGAATCTTCAGTCCAAGAAAGCAGCTAAGTCTTAAAAGAAACTAGTATTCTGAAGAGGCAGAGGTAATGAGGGAGAGAATTTAAGGTATGAAGGACAGCCAATACAGAGTCACCAAGATGAAAGATGTATTCATAATGGGAATCAACAATTTCAGTCTAATTTATTACAGAGTTGTTTGGGGGTATGGAGAGGTTAAGGGACTTTTCTTTAGTCATATAGATATAGTATAGGTAAGTGGCAAGACTTGAACAAGGTCTTTCTGCCCTATATACTACACTACACCATAACACCTCACTTATTTTATTTTATCCATTTTTTTTGTTATTTACTTGTTTATTTTTTGTTTTCAACATTCACTTCCGTAAGATTTTGAGTTCCAAATTTTATCCCCATCTCTCCCCTCCCCCTCCCCCAAGAAGGCATGCAATTTGATATAGGCTTTACATATATATTCATATTGAACCTATTTTCACATTAGTCATGTTGTAAAGAAGAATCAGAACCAATGGGAGAAACCACACACCTCACTCATTTTAAAAGAGTCAAAAAGTAGTTGCCCTACTATTAAAGTTACTGATGGTTGTTGTATTTGCTTTCCTCAAGAGCTAACCTAAGCCTGATTTGTCTACATATCTCCTACTTTTTTTCTGTATAGGGTTGTTGAACTTTCAGTTTGGGAAAGGTCTTCTCCATGTCAGAGTTCTGAGTGTCAGGAAGAATGAGACTAGTTAGGAGCACTTCTCTTCACCTGGTCTAAAATGGAGAAGGCAGAGATTGTTATTTTCCCTGAACCACTGCCCTCAATATCAACTTTCCACGAGCTACTCATCTCTACTTCTGTATATATAATGCTTGTATTACATGTTAGTCTATTTTAAGATACTAGAACTCAACTCTAATCTCCTCAAACTTAATAAAAAAAAATTTCAGGTAAAAATTTGTCCCTCTCTCACTTTCCAAATTAGCTATGCAAGAGGCAGCTTGGTAGTGAGTGGATAGCATGCTGGACTTTAAGGCAGGAAGACCTGAATTTGAATCTTATGTCAGATTGCTAGCTAACTGATGACCTTGGGTAAAATGTTTCCACAAAACACGGTATTCAATGTCTTTTAATAGATTTTATGGTACAGAAAACATCAGTGATAGTAGAAGTCTTAGGGCTGTCATCACTTAAGCTATAGAGTAATGGTACCCTGACTATCTTTAGCTGGTGTTTCAGAGGTGCTGAAGTTGTGTGTTTGTGTATGTGCAGGTGTGTACTCAGGTATTTTATTTTCAGTATCCCTTTTTCTCCCTCTGTTCCAACTAATGTGTACCAAGTTGGATTTTCTTAGCTATTTCTGGCAGGCATTTTTCAATTCAACAAATTAAATTCACCAAATATTTAATGAGCGTCTACTATTTGTGAGGACTATCACGACAAAAGTCAACATTGGAGGGTTTTTAAATTTTTATTAATATCTTCTGTTTTAACATCACCTTCACTTTTGAATATATATTCCCTTTTTCCTACCCATCAAGCCATCCCCTGTAACAGTTAAAAAAATAGAGGGGGAAAAATGTTCAGTAAAACCACCCAATACATCAACCAAGTCTAATAGTATATACAATGGTCCACTCTCATAATATCCTGCTCCTTCAAAAAAGGGAAGGAGGGGCATTTTCTCATCTCTTCTTTAAAGATAAGCTTAGTCCTTGTAATTAGCCATTGTTCACTTTCTTTTTGCATTGTCCTTTCCATTTACATTATTGTCATTGAACATGTTGTTTTCCTGGTTCTACATGTATCATTTGGGATCAATTCATATAAACCTTCCCATGATTCTCTGAATTATTCTTATCCTTCATCTTTAATAGTACAATAATATTCTGTTACATTCTTGTCCCATAATTTGTTTAATAATTCCCTAAATAGTGGGCATCTATTTTGTTTCCATTTCTTTGCTATCACATGGGACACATGCTTACAAATAGGATCTCTGCATCAAAATGAAAATTACAGTCACTTCCTTAGCAGAATTGCAAACTCCAATATTGTGCTTTGATATGATTTAAGAGTTAGTTCAGTCTGGTTGGACTTTTCCATAACGCTTTCATGGCAAAATGAAAAATCGTAACTTCTCCTCATACTTACACAAACTACAGATGCCTTTTTTTCCAGTCTTTTAGCCTCATATTTCAATATTTAAGGATCTTTGATTTGTTATTGTCTCTCCTTTCTCCACTAATACAATTTTCAACTACTTATACACACACACACACACACACACACACACACACACACACACACTGCCTTAATAGGTGAGTTACACAGAGACTTACTCTGTCTAAAAAAATCAGCACCTTGAAGTCAATCTGGTGATAAGCCTTGCTTTCCGGCCTGAATTAAAAAGACACAAGGCATACTAGCCTCTGGTCTATACCCTATTTCTTAGTGGTGATAGTCATCGGCCATATCTTCCAGAGTAGAACATTTGGGCTTCAATCTTCCCCATCAAAAAATGGAAGATAATGTTCTTCACTAAACTCACAACAGCATGAGAAATAATAATTAATACGTATAAATTAATTGTTAAAAATTGCTTTGCCATAATAAAAATAACCCAAAATATCCAAAGCTGAACCACAATTGTCCAGAATTGACGATTCAAAGTCTTGGGCTGGATCAAGTGTTAACAATGCTATGAAAACATATTACAGAAATGATGCAAAGGTCTAGGTCAGGAATTCCTCACACCATTCTTCCGACAGAAATATAGGAACCACAGATGTGGCTATGATCCCTTATGTACTTCTTGTAATGAGAAAATTTGGGTATTTTTATTAGAAGCTTAGGGGGAGTTTCCTGACTGATACGGCTGAAACTGGAACCACCCACTTCCATATTCAGTCCTGACAAATGCACTATCCCATACTGCACCAATTAGCTGTGTTGTTGTATTTGTCCTTCATTCTCGAAGAGGACCATGACATCAATGAGTTGATAACATGACTTGCAATTGACATTGATTTGAGTGAGGGAGGGCTGTGCAAGGTCACCAGACTCATTTTCTCCTCCAGAGCTATCTGAGTTCAGTGTGAGATATAGATCAGGACAACTAGAGATGGCCCCTATGTAGGATTCTCTGAAATGCAACTGGAGGACTTTGCTCACTAGAAGTTCCCTACATTGATGAAGTCATAGGTCCAACTATCCCCCTTCAAAAATCAATAATATTGGTCACATTCATAGCACTCTTTCTTCACAAGAAATAGTATAAATATGTTTTTCCCTCATTTTATAGGTTAGATGAAGCCATTTCCACATGATTACACATCTGGCAAACATCTGGGCTGGAATGACACCCCAGGTCTTCTATCTTTAAAACCAGAATTTGGGTCTTTTTCCCCTACTGTGTCACACTCTCTCATTACAGTCATTTTTTTTCAAAGTCTCTTACAAGAAAAAATTTCTCAACCAATGAATATGAGTCAGATCTAGGTGAATAACAAAAAAGAAATAAGAAACTTTAATAGTGTAAGCAGAACAATGAGATATACAACTGTTTGGTTCCCTCAGAGGATTACAAGAAATCTTGCTTTGAGTCACTCTGTACCAACACACAACAAGGAATAATACATGTACTTCAGCTGACGAAACAAGATTCCTTTGATAGCTTAAAAGCCCTAGTCCTTATGTAATGAATATACTATTTCATGTACTAATGGCCAGGAAAGAATGAGAAATGTTTTTTATCTTTCCAGCAGAATAAAAGTTAACTGAATCATGAGTTAGAGTGTCATACTCCTATATAAGATCAAAAAGCAACTGACAGTAATGAATGATTCCTAATATTATTATGCTGTCTATAATGGAGCTCACCAGGACATGAAGTAGACACCTTCCCACCACTGATTTTAGTTTCAAAGACATCATTTTATGTGTAGATAATAAATGGGTATTGATTTTGGTTGAAGTGAACATCAAAATTTATTGACCTGAAGTTGTCAAGGTCAATATTTCCCACAGAGGGCATTATATGTAGACGTGCCCTGCACCACAACGTCAATTTATGTATTATTGTTACCTATATTTGAAACACCTTCATCAGAGATCTTGAACATTGTCTCCTACTAGCAGAAAATCCTTGGTTTTATTGTTATCTTTAAATGACCTTTCAAAAGAAATTTTTTTTAAGACCGAGAAATTCTAAAGAGAAAAAATGAACAAATCAAAAAGCAGAGGTTAGATCGTGCTATGTTTGACCACAAAATCTAGTATGCCTCTGTCACAAAGAAGAGGTGAGAATTATGCAAAACCTGGAATCAGGAGAAGTTGTCACAATAACTAAGACAGAAGTTTCCTAAAACTCAAGAATTACCTCATTGGCTCAGATCTGCAGTACATCTAGTCAATATACTGCCTCTGATCCTGGTGTTAAGTATTATTTTGTGGGAAGATGTTGCTATCCAGGACCTGTTAATATTTTCGACTTGGACAGCTTCTTGATTTGGGTAATCTGTCCAGCTGCAATTGACTACAAGATTTTGAGAAAGAGCTGAGGTCTAATTACATCAAAAGATTGTTTTAAAGAATCCCTGGCTGACTGGGACATTCAAAATTATCTCATCCAAGCCTTTCCATCAGATGGGAAAAAACTGAGGCTCAGAAGGGTAAAATGTCTTTCCCAAGGTCATATAGGTATTAAATGACCAAATTGGAACTCAATGAGAATCAGTAAGATATGAGTTCAAATCCTGCCTCAGATACTTACAAACTCTATATGACCCTGGTCAACCTCTCTCAGCCTGTTTGTTCATCTGAAAATGATAGTATTACATTTGGTGGCCTCTAAGGTCCCTTCCAGCTCTAAATATATGATCCTATAATTCTCATTCCAAGTCCAGTGTCCTAGCATTCTTGCTACTGCACCTTCCTTCTCTCCCCACAAAGATTTGAAAACAACAATTCTCATGTGAATTTGATCCACATAAAATAACCCCATGGGTAGAATGAGCTTCTAAAGCCTACCTCAGGTATGTCTTGGGTTACCCTTAGGGAGCTAACTACTCAACTGTATAGAATCCGATCAATATAGAGTAAAAGTGAGTAGATATCTTCATATTGGGGAGACACATCAGGATAAATGGACCCCTAAGTAAGTAAAATACAAACAGGCAATTGAGTGTCAGATGGTTTCCTTATGTATGATGAAAGAGTAATGTCATGTGACAACCTGGATTTCCAAATAGTCTTCAAGGAAAGGCTCAAAATATTGAACTCCTCCTTTTGCAGAAAAAAAAATCTCTGTAGATTTAAGGGAAATAGTTTTTAAGTAAAACAAAGCTATAAATGCTTAGCCAAAGTCAGCATAGTAACTAACACTAGACAAGCATAGTTCATAAATTTCCATTAATGGATCTAATTATTCATTTGAGTGTCCCATTGGGGCATGATGGTGATAATAAAATAGATGCTGTTTCATAGAATTTCAAGTTGTTTTTCACCTACAGCATGCTCATTGCAAAGCTGGATTTAACTAAATTCAGTGACAGCTGGAATCCAAGTGTATTCCGATCAAATTGTTTACATCACAAGGGCTCAGGTAGATTAAGTCCATTTAGTAATGAACAGCAAATAGGAGAGCTCATGCCACTCTCTTTTTATTGAATAAAACTTTCATAACATTCAACCCCTAGGATCTTATAAAGAGGTTACTATTGGCAAACTAGGTAGGAAGAATAGTATGGTGGATAGAGTGCTGGACATGGAGTCAGAAAGACCTGAGTTCAAATTCTGCCTCAGATTCTTACCAGCTCTATGACCCTGACCAAATCACTTAACCTCTCAACCTCAGCCTTAGTTTCCTCCTCTGTCAAATAGTAATAATACTACTACCTTTCTTTCAGCTCAAAAGCATTGTGATAAAGAGCAAATAAGAGAATATATACTTCAAAGGATCAACTGTTACTATTATCAAAAAGTGGATAAGGGGGCAGCTAAGTGGCACGGTGGATAGAGTACTGGCCCTGGAGTCAAGAGGATCTGAATTCAAATCCAGACTCAGACACATATCACTCACTAGCTGTGTGACTCTAGACAAGTCACTTAACCCCAATTGCCTCACCAAAAAAAAAGTGGATAAGGATTCATTTTATGATCATTTGGGGTGTGACCACAGCTATAATCAACAGCCAATAAGAATAACTCATCTTTGCATGTGGTGCTTTAAGGTTTGCAAAGCCCATCCCTTAGAACAGCTCTGTGAGGTAGGGAAGGCAACATTGCTATTTACATTTTACTGGTGAGGAAACTGGAGACTCTGGGAGGTTAAATGACAGGTTTTCTGACAAGTTCAGAGCTCATTCTGCTATGCCATGAAGCCTCTGACTTTCATGCTGCATCACCCTGATCATTTGCTTTTAATATCCAAGAAAAGATGAGAGATAGAAATGTAGATATATAGATATCTATATAGATCTCCAAAGAGAGTGGTAAGATATGAAGCTGCCTATAATGAAAAGTCAAGACCTGGACACCTGGCAACTCCAGATTCTCTTAGATACATACTCCAGGAAGCCATTTTCTCCAATATTACTTTAGTCTTTGGGACATATTGAAAATTTGAGGGGGTCAGGGAACACAGTAGCCTAAAACTAACTAGGACCAACTGGCTCTTTGAAATTCCTTCTAGGGCAGCTAGGTGGTGCAGTGGATGGAGCACCAGCCCTGAAGTCAGGAGGACCTGAGTTCAAATTCGGCCTCAGACCAAACACTTGACATGTACTAGCTATGTGACCCTGGGCAAGTCACTTAACCCCAATTGCCTAAAAAAAAAAAAAAAAGAAAAGAAATTCCTTCTGAACCAGTGCCCTTCCTAGACTGGGTACTGCAATTTTATTTTATATTTCATTTCTTCCAACACATCCTTCAATTTTGTCACCCCATGTCCTTTCTGTAAATTGACTCTATGGTATTTCCTGTCATTATTTTTCAAAACAGCTCTCCCAGAAGTCATCATGTGAACCCTCTTCAGTTAAGTTATAAAAACTAACATGAGTGCAAATAGGGCCCAAGTTATAATGCCAACCCAGTGTGGGGGAAATGAGTGAGAACTTAGTTTATAGAACTTGTAGAGAACTTTTTTTCGGGGTGGGGGGCAAGACAATCAGGGTTAAGTGACTTGCCCAGAGTCACACAGCTAGTTAAGTATCAAGTGTCTGAGGTCAGATTTGAAATCAGGTCCTCCTCACTCCAAAGCCAGTGCTCCATTCACTGTGCCACCTAGCTGCCCCACTTATAGAAAATTTATAGGGTCACCCTTCAATTGTCTAGACTTTTCATATCATCTCCATTTCTATCTTACAATGGGTTCATGTGGTCTTCATATTGATGATATAACATTTAGAGTTATAAGGGACTTAGAACTTCAAAGGAAAATAACAGTCCCTCCAGTTGCAAGTGCCTTCCCATCTAGGGCTACCTTGTGTCTACTTTGTATGTATCCTGTACGGGGAGTCCATGGAGGGCTAGCACCTCTGGTGTGAGGGCTGCTTATCCACCTTTGGCATCCATCTTCACCCAACTCTCACACATGGCTCCAAGAAGCCTTACTGTACACAACAATCACACCACAGTAAAACCATCTTGGTAGATAGGTTAAATCAGGTTAAGGGTAATGACAAGCCTCAAACCCCTCAGTGAGTTAGGGGAGGTACTACCCCAAGCATGTGAAGACTTCCCCTGGAAGAATGAGCAGATAAGAACAATTTATTTCAACATCCATGAATGTGGTTGAAGCAGGTGCTGTGGGATGCTTAGAGCTTGGTCAGACATCAAAGGCACCAAGATCATCCACTGCATCCTGGACCATTGCTAATTGTCTTGACTTCTGTCTTGCCATTGGAATTTGATGACTCTGGAAAAATGAGTGAGACTGATGACTTTGTGCAACTCTGCCTCACTTAAATCTAATTCACATGTAAGTCAAGACATCAGCCATGATATCACTGGTCCTCTTTGGATGAACAAGAACCAATACAACATCCTGTATATGTGCATGTACATACATGTTGTCTCCCCCCATTAGAATGTAAGCTTCTTCAGGACAAGGATTGTTTTGTTCTTGTCTCTGTATCCCTAGAGCTTAGCACAGTGTCTAACATGTCACAGGTATTTAATAAATACTTATTGATTCATTGATTAAAAGTCACATAATCTAGCCACATTTTACAGATGAGAAAACTAAGACCCTAGGAGTTTGTAGGATCATGTATCCTGAGCTAGAAGGGACTCAAAAGTCATCTAAATCCAAACCCCTCATTTTTACAGGTGAGCTAATGGAAGCCCATAGAGGTTAAGTAATTTACCCAAGGTTATATAGGCAGTAAGTTCCGTGTTCCACATTTGAACTCAGCTCTCTCCTATTCATAAGTAAGTCAACTGATCTTTCCAGGACCGTGCTAGACCTTAGGGATAAGAGCAAATTTAACCCCCTTATTATAAAATATGATTAAACACAGGCCTAGAGTAGTCAAATATCCAGTGTGGCACAAGCAGGCAGAGCTGGAGTTCAAAAGTTTCTGTCTCTAAACCCAGGACTCTCCCAGACATCTTCGTAAAAGGCATTGAAGAGAATCGACAAAGACTCCTCCTACAATGAGCACCAATAGATATCATTTAGAGTACCAGGTCTCTGAACATAGGACCAGCCTGGCACCAGGATCACTGGAGAAGAACATTCATTAGCTGATCATCATCATATAGCCCATTGCTTATCCATGCATGGGTCACCTGGAGAAAGGAAATTCATGTTTTGTTTTTTTTTCTCCTAGACATGTCCTTTCTTTGTATGCTGCTTAAGACTAAACCGCATAAAACAGGATTGACATTATGTAATTACTTGCCTCTTACACTGAGCTAACTTAATTTGCTTTTCATTCTCAGGTATTTAAGAGACCATTATTTTCCCATCAGGCTTTACTGTCTGCCAATTAAAGCATTAGATCGATGAGGTGGAGAGAGAACTATGTTAGCAAAGGTTTCAGGTAGACATATTGGAAACAACATCTTTTGCATTGATGGCTTTTTTTTCTTTCAAGGAGGCTTTTTTTTTGCTGGTTTACCCATTTTCATGACCCATTTTTCAAAAATAAAACATTGTTTTTCCAGCTCTGTACTGCAAATCAGAATGGCTTCGCAATCATAAATGTTTTAGTATTTGTAACCATTTCCTCTTAGAGGAAAAGCAAAAGGGAAGAGAAACAAATTTAGAAGTTGCAGTTATTTCCAGGCCTATTTTCTCCTCCCTGATGCCCCTTCTTACATGACGCACAAGCCCAAGCATCTCGTGATGAAGTGCCTCAGTAGTACCTACAGCAGAGCAATGTTTGTCTTGTGCTTTGCTGGATAATTCTCAATGGGACTGGTATCCTAGCTCCACCTGGACCAATTCAGTCATGTGATCAGAAGTTATTAGTGTCCAGGGAAACATGAGGCTCCAGTTGGTTTAAGTAAGTAAAGTGTAATGACCTGAAGTGAAAATGCAAGCGACTTTTCTTCTTATTCACTCTCATTTTGAGGAGTTAGAGCTGTGCCACTAAGGTCTTTCTAGCTTGTACCTTGAAATCCAGTCATTTTCTTTTTCCTCTGTGTCATTATGGAAAACAGCTGCACTTTGGAGGTGCAGGAAATCATAGTAATTGCCTGAGAACTGTGGGGGGAAAAGAGCCAGGACAAAGGTACAGACATTTGTCAGCTCAAAAGAGACTTTCTTCAAGGGAGAAATAATGAATAAAAAGGTCACCTTAAGCAAACCCAAGTATGAAGTGCCATTAAAAAAAATTAATAGACTACCATTCCCAATAATTCTAAGGGAAAAAGAAAAAGGATAGTTTATGCATTTACCTCAAAATATGATTGTTTTATAGCACTGCCTTTTTGGTATATTTTGTGATTCTGTTAATGACCTAGAGAGCCAGCTGTGAGATAGCAGGGAAAGAGTTGGCCTTGGAACCAGGAAGACCCATATTCAGGTTTTGCCCTTGATGCACACTGGCTTCATAACCCAGGGTAATCCACTTAACCTCTCAGTGCCCCAGGCATCTTTCTGGGACTATAAATTGCAGAGAAGGTACCAACCAAAAGTGTAAAAGCAGTTTCCTCCCCAGGGAGTTCTCTATATCAACAAAATCACAGGTTCTAATATATCCATTCTCTGTGCTGTGTCCTATTAACGATCTACAAATTTGAGGATTTTTTTGCTTTTGATCAAGAAAGACATAATTTGAGTTTGATTAACCTAATCCCATATACCCATGCATAGTCTTACTGTAGTGCCTCATCAAGATATAGAGGTTACACTAAGGTTTTGAAATCTATGCTAATAGAGCACTTACCCTATCAGGTCGTACTATGCTAGAAAGATTTCAAGTATAGTTCTGGCTTTAGACTATATTTGCTTTCCACAGACCATCCTAACTAAGTAAAAGGGATTCATCATCAGTAGGCTGGCCACTCGGTGATGAATTCTTTGGTCATGGCAACACATGAAACAAATTAAAATACAAAATGGCCTTCAATCCCCCATGATCCCCTTCTGCTTTTGCAGTTAACAACACCAGAGAAATATCAAAAAGGAATAAAGGTTGCTAGGAATAACCATTTTAGGCTGTCTATGCACATGACCTTAGCTTTTAGTAATTGAAATGTGAGATCCAGTTCTAGTAACCAATAAGTAGATCATATTAATGAATCAATCCATCAAAGAGCTTATTCATAGCAAAATCTTTATTAAGTACTAAGGATTAAAAAAAATCAAAAATAATCCTGGTCCTCAAGGAACTTACATTCTAATGGGAGAGAGGAGGTCAGCATGTACGTCAATAGTACAAGATATATATATTATATGTGGAGAGAAAGATGAACGGATGGACGGACGGACGGACGGTCAGACAGACAGACAGACAGACAGACAGACAGACAGACAGACAGACAGACAGATAGATAGATAGATAGATAGATAGATAGATAGATAGATAGATAGATAGATAGAT
>NW_020954585.1:39680965-39717250 GCF_900497805.2 Vombatus ursinus
GATAGATAGATAGATAGATAGATAGATAGATAGATAGATAGATAGATTAGATATAAGGTAACTTTAGAGGGGAAGGCACTAGCAGCTAGCAGGACCAGCATAGCCTACTGTTGAAGGTGGCATTTAAGATGCCCTTCCACTTAAAGGAAGCCAGGGATGCTAAGAGGCAAAAAGGAAAAGGGAAAGCATTCCATCTCAAAGGTACAGAGACAGGAAATGTAGTGCTTCATAAGGGAACACAAGTAGACCAATATGATTAGATTGTAGAGGGTGGAAGGAAACAAAGACTGAAAGGACCAAATCATGAAAACTGTTAAATACCAAACAGAGAACTTTATATTTGATCCTACAATATTAGTTTCTTTTTATAATTTTTCTGACCCTTACATAATATTATTTGTACTATTAGAGTCCATTAACTGAGAAATTACACAATTGGATAAGGATACCTTACAATAACTTCGTTATCCTACCAGGGGTCAGCAACCCACAGGGAGTTTGTAGATGGAAAGCCTAAGGCTGAGTCCTGGCTCTTTTGTTTATTGACTCTGTGACCCTGGTCCTTTAAGCTCTCTGAACTTCCACTTCCTCATCTGTAAAGTGAGAATAACAACACTATCACTGTTTACCTCAAAGGGTTGTGAGGGAAGTGTTTTGTAGACATAAAGTACTAATTAAATGTGAAATACAATTACTGTTAAATATACTCTCTCAGGTAACATGTGCTTTGTTGTTCTGTTGTTTCAGCTCTATCTGACTCTTCATGACCCCATTTGGGGTTTTCATGGCAAAGCCACCGGAGTGGTTTGCCATTTCAGTCTCCAACTAGTTTTACAGATGAGGAAACTGAGGCAAGCAGTATTAGGTGACTTGCCCGGGGTCATACAGCTATTAAGTGTCTAAGGTCAAATTTGAACTCAGGAAAATGAGTCTTCCTGACTTCAGGCTTGTCACAGTATCTACTGCACCACCTAGCTGCCCTGTAACGTGTGCTACCCATCTGTAAATAATCTTTCCTTTATAATAATAGTGTAATAGCATGAATTAAAATAGTTAAGTATTTCTCACAGCCTAGGAATATGTCCTTTACATAGCTTAAGTAATACTGATTATCAAGCATTCTGATATCTCGTCTTCATCTTTTTTTTTTTTTTTAGTCTCTTGGTAGATGAAGGAAATGTTTTAGAAATAGTGTACCTTGACTTCAATAGAGCATTTTACACAGTTTTTCATGCTGCACTTGCAGACAACATGGAGAAATAAGGGCTAGCACTAGATTATCATATTACAGTCAGCTGAACTTGCAAATAGTCAGCTGACTGGGCTCAAGGAGTAGTCATTTTAATAGGTCAGTGTCAGAGTGGAAGGAGATCTCTAGTAAACTTCCCAAGAATCTTTCCTTTCTCCAGTACTTGGTCCTGGACTTTTGTTTATCAGTGACTTAGATCAGAGGCATCAAGCACTCCAAATGTAAATGGGTGATGTTTTAATGTCAACATGTGGCTTTCTAAATCAATATGTAACCCACAGGAATCCTTATTGTAAGTTTAGTGGCCCCCTTCCTAGGTGAGTTTGACAGCACTGACTTAGATGAACACATAGATAGAAAGTCGGATTTGCAACCAACACTAAGTTGGGCGGGATAGTTAACACACTGGATCCTTATCTTTTCCTTAACCTTAACTTTTTCTTCAAAACTCAGGTACCATCTACTCTGTGAAGCCTTCCCTGATTCTCTCATTTGTTAGGATTCTCTCCCTCATTAAATCATCTTGCATTCATCCACAAATATATTATAAAACTACCCTTCAGTAGTAGAATGTACAATCCTTAAGAGCAGAGGGGTTGTTTTTCTGTTTTATCTTCCTATAACCAGTGCCTAGCAAAGTAGGTACTTTGTACGTAGTAGGTGCTCCATAAACATTTGAATTAAATTGAATAACAGAATCATAACTGTAAAAGATTTCAATAGCCTAGAACAATAGGTCAAGTCTAATTAGAGGATATAGAATAGCAATAAGTGTAAAATTCTATGCCTGAGTTCAAAACATCAGCTTTGCAAGTAGAAGACAGAGGAGGCAAGGGACACAGGAGTTAGTAGAGAAAAGTTCTGAGATTTTAGTGGACTTCAAGGCAAATGCAGATCAACAGTGACATGTAGCAATGAAAACAAAAAATTTTTAGTGCCCTTAAGAGACACCTATTGTGCTCTGCCCTGGTCAGACCACATCTGGAGTGCTGTGTTCAGTTCCAGGCAGCACATGTTAGGAATGATACTGACAAGCTGAAGGCACAACCAAAGTATGATGAGTGGAGAGTGAGGAGAGACCTAGAGACCATGCCATAAGAAAATCAACTGAAGGAACTGAAGCTATTTAGTCTGGAGAAAAAGTCTTAAGAGGAACCTGTTAATTTAATGTGCCATTAAGTGTTTAGGTGACACAATGGATAGAGTGTTGGGCCTGGAAGTCAGAAAGATCTGGATTCAAATCCAGACTCAGACACGTAATACCTGTCTATCTTTTTTGTACCCCCAGTAACTAAGTACTAACCACAGCATACTTAATACTTAATAAATTTCAATGTTCAATGAATGCCATAGGAGGTGGTGGATTAGAATGAGGAAAATATGGATTAGGGTTAGTGGTCATCCATTCTCTGCTTAAAAATCTTCAGTGATAAGGAACTCAAC
Source organism: Vombatus ursinus (assembly GCF_900497805.2). Classification (NCBI taxonomy): domain Eukaryota; kingdom Metazoa; phylum Chordata; class Mammalia; order Diprotodontia; family Vombatidae; genus Vombatus; species Vombatus ursinus. The sequence goes on from NW_020954585.1 coordinate 39,683,658, forward strand.
ACTGCAAATATATATATATATATATAATGTACATATATCAAAACATATATATGTATGTGTACATATACATGCATACATGTATCAGCTTAAACATTTAGAAGCATAAAATGTCAGAGCCAGAAGCCAATTTTGACATCATCTAATCTAAATTCTTCATTTTATAGATGAGGAAACAAAAGCTTAAAGAGGAACAATGACTTCCCCAAAGTACTCAGATATTCTGATGGGTCCATGATTTTATCAGTGTGGGCACTTCCTCCATTGGTATGGATTATTATTGAGCCACACTTTCTATTCAGTGAGATTCTTTTCTATGTGCTTCCATTAATTCTCTATAAAGAATGCACCCAATATCCTGGAGACCTTCTATTGGTTGCTTATATTGAAATTCATTTTATTAAAAACATGTATTGAGTGCATTTTATGTAGAAGATACTCTATGTTCTTGGATGCATTACTGACTCACTCCCTTTTCCAGTCCCAAAGCACATTTTCTTGATGATGTCTTCTATGACATTTCTCATGCACAAGCCAGCCTTAGAAATATGCTCTAGCCTACTAATACCAACCATATGTTTTTCCATTACCCTTTGCATCAACTGCAATTTTTATTCTTCTGAGATTTTGGTGTTCTATCATTAGTAGCCATAGGGCACTGCAAGGAGAATTAAAAATATGTGTGTGTGTGTGTGTGTGTGTGTGTGTGTGTGTGTGTACGAGAGAGACAGACAGACAGACAGACAGACAGAGACAGAGAAATGCTTAGGATCACTAAAAGTACTACACTGCTTCCCAAATGTAAATCATCCACTATTACTATCCTTCTCCTACTTAATTTTAATCCTAGCTCATTGTCCATCTGTAGTGCCTGTCCAAGATATACGGATGGAGAACTGCATTTCATAATATGCATTCTTCATTCCATTTGTTTTTTTCTGTGTGTATTGCTAGGCTGATCTCTTTTATGAGGCTGTGGTTCTCACTGAGGAGCCTCTATAGTGTTCCAGGGCTCACTGCAGTAAGCCCAATGTCATCCACAAGCAGGAGCATCTGGAGAGCCTCCCCAGCTATAGACACTCCCACTTCTGTTTGGAATTTGCTCAAGACATCCACCATGACCCTGGCAAACACCCATGGTGAGCATACTTTAACTTTACTGTTTTCTACTTTATTTTGGTATTGTTACTCAGAAAATGAATGAACAAAATCATCTATAGTTGTATCTATTGAGGAAGTTTTCACATATGCATGGGGTACATTTTTTGGAGAAGAGCTTTTAGGCTAAATGTTGCTTTTCTGAGTCAAATACTCTTTTTTTTTAATCAATAGCCAATAAATACAGTGGGATATTATGTTTTAACACTCCTAAGCTAGTTGTATGACTGAAAATGTGGCCTCTTGTAGGAATGAATTAATGAAAAATCATTTAAATGTTTACATTGTGCTAAGTACTGGGAATACAAACAGAAAAGCAAGACAATACCTGTTCTCAAAAAGTTCACTTTCTAAAGGGGAAACAATACATGCAGAACATTTTATAGCAAGTCATATGGAAGAGCCCAAAGGTCCTTAGTGTGCCACAGTAAAGCAGACAGTAATGCATTTTCTTTAATGTCATTGACCTTACCAAGGAGGATTGTGGGAGTTAGACTGGCAGTAGAGTGGGTAGTCTGGGGAATCCATAAGTCAACAAAAAATCGTTCAGTGTTTACTGTTTGTCTGGCACCATGTTAGATGCTTGGGACAAAAATGCAAAAGTGAGATACTCTGTGTCTTCATGGAGGTTACAGTCTACTAGAAGCCTCCATTCCCTCAAATTATTTGTAAAATATAGCCTGTTCCTGTATTATGTATTATCTTTTTTTCTTTATCATGAATATTTTCTATTGTTCTATTGAGCATTATCATAAATATTTTGTAAAGATTAGAAAATGGACATATTGGTCAGTAGTATCTGTCTTCCCAATTGTCTTTGGGGGGAGGTGGTAATGGGGGAGCAAGAATAATACCATTTCTGAACATTGGAATGGGAATCTGGGATGGTTGAGAGAATAAGTGCTGCAGGATGAAAGACATCCACTAGATGAAAATGAGTTTCTTCCCACATTGAGACCCTGGGGCAAAACCCAGTACAACTCTATTAAGAATTCTGGATTTGGAATCAGGAAGCCTTGAGTTCAAATCCTGCCTCTTACATTTAGTAGTTGTAAGACCCCAGAAAATCCATTTACTGTCTATTTGCCTCAATCTCCTCATCTATAAAATGAGACAGTTGGAATAGCTGGCCCTTCAACTTTTAACCCTATGATTCCATGATCTTTACCATTCATTTGAAATCTGTCATTGTGAATCTCTAAAAATCTGATAATTGGATGTCTTTACTATGCATTTGACCAAGTCTAAATGATCTACTAAGTATCTTCTTCAGTGCCATTTGTACTTTCTCATTTAGTACTTTTAAGTACTGAGATACTAGTATTAAAATATGGAATTTCTGTCATTATCAATAAGAATAGATTCTATTCTAATGTATTATTGATAATGACAGAAATTCCATATTGTAATGCTAGCATCTCAATACTTAAAAGTGCTAAATAAGAAAGTACAAATGGCACTGAAGAAGATACTCAGTATTTCAAGTCTGTTGGTTGTCCTTCCTTTTTCACCTGTAGATGTCCTTGCAATAATGAGGTTGAGTTAGATCTTACTTCAAGTCTGATGTTGTGGTGATGGTAGTAGTTATAATTGCTGTTTGGGGGTGGGGTATGCTTTTATGTTTTATCCCACTTCTTTTGACTGTTTTCTGAGACAGTACTGCTCATAATCTTCAACCATCCTTTTCCATGGTTTACAAATTGATTTAGAGTTTCAATTCCATGTTGCCTCACTTGGCCAAAAAAATCAAGTTGTTGTGGACTAAGGTAGTTTCTGAGCTTTTTTGACCTGTTTTACATATGGTTAAATAACTGTAATTAATGGTAATAATCAAGATCAATATCTTTACCTTTATCAATTTTTTCATCAGCAATTTGACTGTCAGGTTGAAGAATTGTAGCTGCATGCAGTGTCTTCTCAAATATGATTTCTTGTAATTTGATAGTGATTTTCATTTTCAATCCAATAACATAAGCATTTATTAAATAGTAAGATAATGTACTAAAACTTGGGAATATAAAAATAAAAATGAAAAAGGGTACTTGCATTTAAGGGGCTTATATACTACAGGGAGATAAATCATAGAAACAGATATGTAAGTGCAAGATAATATGACAAGGAATAGAGTACTGATGACTTGAGGAATCAGAGAAGGCTTCCCATGAAAAGTGGCACTTTTTCTGAGCCATAAAGGAAGCTAAGAATTTAAAGAGGCAAATAGACAGAAAAAGTGCATTCAGGGCATGAGGAACTACCTATGCAAAGAACTGACATTACACAGACTATCTGCCATGTGCATAGAGGGCAGAATTTGGAAAATTACAAGTAAGCAAGTTGGTATGTAACATAGAGTGTATGAAACAGAGTAATGTAAATAAGCCTGGAAAAGTAGTTCGGAGTTAAATTGTGGAAAGCCTTAAATGCCAAGCTGGAAAGTTTGTATTTTATCCCAGAGTCAGTGGGTAGCTACTGAAGATTCCTAAGTAGGGAAGTGACATGGTCAGACTTATGCTTTAGAAAGAGTATTTTGTCAACTGGGTAGCAGATGGAGTAGAGAGAAAGATGGACCAGAGAACAACTAGGAGTATTTTACAATAGACCAGATAAAAAGTGATAAGGGACTGGACTACGGTAAAGCAGTTAATAGTCTTACTGCACTCAGACAGCTGATCCTTTTAGTAACTACTCATTTCCTCTTCATTGAGATATAGCCAATTTATTATACATAATGTTACGTATTATTCGCTATGCCCAGAGCCTTCTCGACACCAAGCATTCAGGTATGAAGCTTCTGAGTTGACCATAAGCCTTTGGTCTCTTTAATTTCTTAATCTAAAATCATATTTTTCAATATCTGTTATTGCCATCCTCCTTCCATGTTTTCTTTTACATTGAGTCACCTGGTAGCAAGGATCATGTTCACTTCTTTGAAGGATCTTGTTAAGATCTTCAATGAATTTCTATTCTCCATTATCCTTTGTGATAGACATTGGCACATAGGTTGCAGTTAGATTCATGGAGGTATATTTGCTGACATTCATTATGGACATTTCAAGAAAAGATGAACAAGTATCCTATGGAATAGTATTTCTTTGTACTTTTGAATGTACAATGAAATCAATGCCTTTACCTGTTTAAGGAGAACTCTTCCATTTAGCTTCAGCTTCATAGGATCATAGGTAGCTGCAAACTGACCTAGTCTAACCCTCACATTTTGCAGATGAAGAAACTGAGGCACACAGAGGTTAGGTGGCTTGTCCAAAGTCATGTAGGCTGGAAGTTGTAGATTGAGGATTTGAACTTAGCTATCATGACTCCAAGTTCAGTACTTTCTCCTCTGCACCATACTTCTTTATCTTTACTTTCTATTTTCCTTTATAGAGAGAATGTAAATATGCATATGAGTTAGTTTTTCTAGATGAATATGAACTTATTGAGCACTGGATACAGAATTTACTTTTCAAGTACAAAAAGCCTTAAAGTAAAAAAAAAATTAAAAACATTAAAAACAAAAAAAAAATAAAATAACATTTTAAAAAAGGGACAGCTAGGTGGCACAGTGGATAGAGCACTGGCCCTGATGTCAGAAGGACCTGAGTTCAAATCCAGCCTCAAACCAAACATTTAACACTTACTAGCTATGTGACCCTGGCCAAGTCACTTAACCCCAATTGCCTAAAAAAAAAAAACCTCTAAAGTAATACTTGTAGATAGTTGAAAAACTATGGGGTTGCTAAGAATCTGCCCACCCTCCTTTCTGTCACTCCACCATTGTCTTTGCAGTACTAAAAGGAGGATGCTAGAACCAAGGGCCAATTTGTATTTTTATCATTTTCCTGGGTCACTGTGGACAAAATACCCATCATGGGGGGCTATGCTTTGGTTGAAGAGCCTCTCCATATTTAGCTGTGCTAGGGCTTAGGCCTCAATAGTTTTTTGCTGAGAGCTACTCAAAGTCTTTCCAGAATGATAGAACCTGCCAGAGGCAGGCCATTCCATTGGCATAGCATTCAAGAATTCAGGTTCACCTCTAATCCATTATAAATCATTGGAATAGGACTTTTGCCCAATGTAACAGATAATTAGTGGCAGAGCTAGAGCTGAATAAATACTTGACAACTGATTGTGATTTCATTGGACCTGAAAATCCTTTCCCACAAAAGGCAAAACAAAAGAAGAGTACAATCCACATCCTTCCCAGAAACCTTTGCCTACTCCCCCTCAATCAAAAATTCCCCTTATTTGTGAAGTATTGGTTTCTAGCCCCTTAAAGAGAGGGCATCAGGGGCAGAGAGTCAAGATATTAGTAAAACACCCTCCTCTCTTTCCCACTTTTTCCCACTCTCCAAGAGAACCTCTCCCAGATAGAAACTTTTCTCCTTCCCTCACTACTTTCCCTCATGAATAGTATAAATACTTCCTCTATGACTCTAGGGCAAAGCTTCAGAAAATTATAGGTTTCCGAGGAGGATAAATTAACTAACTGCCAATCACAGAGTCAGCCAATTTCCTCATTTTATTAACGAAAAAATGGAGGCAGACCAAAGACCAGACAGAGAATGACCAATTACTAAGCAGCATGTTAATTGCTCATCACAGAAATGCCCAAGAATCAGAGAGTACTACAGATAGTGGATATCCAACACAATTCCCTCATTGCACAATGAAGGAAACTGAGATGGTCAAAGGCCAACTCAATGAATGGTCAACCGCAAACTGTTAAGATCAATCACGAGCCAGGTAATTGCTAAAGAAGTAAGGATAGGGAGAGGTCAGAGAGAAAAAAGAGAGAGACAGAGAGAGACAGAGAGAGAGAAGCAAATGGTGTGTCAACTCCACTCTGAGCTTGCTCCTTGAACACCAATGGCAGGGAGGGGGGAAGGGGAGGAGAGGAGGAGGGGTTCTCCTGATAAGTGATTTGCCTGTTGTCATGCAACGCCTCTCAATGTCACATGGAGATTTGTATCTCTTCCCTATCAGAGACATAGCTCTTCTCTGATTGCCCTCCCAAAACGTTATCATAGAGGAATACGTCAGTGGGTCCCATTCTGCCTCTCTGAGACAGCAGCTTCAGCTTGTTTTCACTTTTTAACTACTCTAGCTATTTAGTGAGTTTTCGATTTTACTGAATCAAAACCAGCCTCTTCTCAAGTTCTGCCCCTTGCTTCTCCTTCTCCCCTCTGAGACCAAGATAAACAATTCTTATCCTTCTTCCAGATGACAGCCCCAGATGACAGATGATAATTGTACCCCATTCCCCTCTGTTTTTCTTTTTTACCAAGAGATGATACTAGCCTATATACTCATTCCCCTCTTCTTTCTTATCAAGTGATACTATTCTATATGTTCTTTCTTTAAAATGCCCACATTTGTAGGATTATATTCAGAATTTATTCATCATGTTCTTATATTTAGACATTATATGACATTTACTTAGCTCAAATATATCCACAATTCTTGCACAACCTCTAGTCCCAAAGTGCCATTTCAGGCAGTCTGACTACTTTTATTTACTTCCATTGTTTCCATTGAATAGATTTTTTTTTTCATCACTCCACTGCCAACATTTGTCATGGATCATTCAATTCCTTTCAATTCAATAGGCATTTATTGAGTGCCTACTGTGTGCCAGGGACTGCACTGACTCCTCTGATTTCACCTGTGATTTTATTGTTACAGTGTGTTGCTAGATAAGAACTGTATTTATCTATCAATGCAGATCAATACGCTCTGAAATGTATAGTCTTTTACAGAGTTGCCTAAAACACGATGACTCATCCACGTATCACACTGCCAGTATGTGTCAGAAGTACTGGGGATGGATGCAAAGACAAAAGCAGTCTCTGTCCAAGAGGAGCTTACATTCAATAAACCACAGAAATGCAGAACCAGGAATGGAAATACCAGACTTCAATCCATTCTCATACTGTAAGGAGGCAGCTATGGTAGAATACGATGAGCACAAACCACGGAGTCAGCAGACCTGTTTAAAATTCCAGCTCTGCCACTTAACCTTGTGCAAATTTGTGCCTCAGTTTTATCATTTACAGCCCTTGCCCAGCAAGGTTCTTGTTGATATCACAGAAGATAATATACCATATCAAAATTTTAAAGAACTATATTAATGTCAGCTATGACTCAAGTCATGCAAATAACAATAATAATAATATGGCATAAGAAATGTTATATGTGTCACAAAGATAGACTACATAAATAATCAAGATATATTTTTTCCTCCTTTTTTGTATGTGTCTGCTAAACAGCAACCATAGCTTGCAGCTGTAGAGCAGGTAAAGACATTTTGGTCAAGCACATTGGTACCCTCCAAAGAGGGAGACTATATACAAACATGGCAATTTATTCTCATTTTTCCACATGGAATTTCCTTTCATCTCTTATGCAATGATTTAGAGTTCTAGTTCTGCTTTAGCAAGAGATGAGATAGCCACTCTATCTTTTTTCTTTACCGTCGAGGATTTTAAACATCAAAGAACTTATGTCACTCAGCTGTCTTAGGCCCGTCTAGCCTTCTCATGTTGGCTTGTGAAGAAAAGAAGGCGCGAAAAGCTTCTGCAGGGGGGGATAGCATCACCAGTTAGAAAGAGTTTAAGCTCTCTGCAAAGCAGTGGATGCTTCAGGAGTTAATTCTCTGTTCCTTTAGACCGGCTTCCCTCTAACCCATCAGTCTGAGATGGTTACCAGGCCAGGGACTGAAAAACTCTCACAAAGAAGAAAAAAGCCCGTTTAGCAGGGGAAACAAATAGCAAAACACTTAAGAAATTGGTCCTGATAATGTTTTTTACAAAATCAAATTTGTGCAAAGCTATCTCAGTAGGTTGTGTGTGTGTGACCCCACAATCTGATGAAATCTATAGATCTCTTCTCAAAATATTGTTTTAAGTGAATAAAATAAAATGCATAGGTTTACAAAGGACCCTCTGAAATCTATCCACAGACCCCTATGAACTCCTGCTCTTACTGCATCTCTCCATAATCCCCTACTTCTCCCATCTCCTATATAGAATCTCTAAGATATTAACCCACAGGAGTCACTTTTACTTCCCAAGAGACAAGCACCTATCCATACATGTTTTCCCTTTGAAAAAGAAGCCTGAAGTCTTCCTTTCTATTCACTATTGAGATACATTGGCCACACTAGCTAAAGTTAATCAAGATAGAGAATCCTTAACAAAGTTTCCTCTGTGGGCACAGAATGCCCTAAGGGATTGCTAATGGACCATAGGGCCTTTCATCCCTTGTCGTCATTTCAGACCTTCCTCAAAGCTGCTAGTGATGAGAACTCTGACGGCTCTTCTGGCCTACCTGAAATGAGTTCATGGACTGAGTTTGAGTTGCCTGTGCCAACTTTGGTCTCATCCTCCTTACTGAAGAGGACCAAATACCAGCTTCTGGGGCCCTAGCAGATTAAATGAGCTAGAGAAGAGATTTCAGAACTAGAGATATTAAGAGACTGAAAACTCTTCTGTTTATTGTGCATAATAACCATCAGTACAAGGTTTCTGTTTAGTTTTTTTTCTTTGCATTTAAATTAGGTCCCTGTTATCAAAGCTTATACACAGGAATCAGGATTCAAATCATCCAAGAAAATGGAAAATCAAAAGTCATAAGGTCATAGATCTAGAAAAGAATTCAGAAACAACCTAGTCTAACCCCTTCCTTTTACAGATAAAGAAACTGAGACTCAGGGACATTAAATGACTTGCCTAAGGTCACACAGCTCATAAGTAGCTGAGGCAATATTTGAGCTGAGGCAATATTTGAACTGAATTCTGACTATAGAAAGTCTTTTTTCCCCTGTGCCAGGCTGACTGTCACTTCCATTTGACTTTGGAATGAATTACATTCATCTTTTTTTCAGTATTTTCACTTTTGTATTTGTATTTTCCCTAAGACAGTGTTAAAAATTGAAAATAACATGGAATAATGTCTAAAAAGTGATCTTCAATATCAGAAAGACCTGGCCTCAAGTCCCACCTCTCAGTGCCCCCAATCAACTCACAAAGGCTGTAAAATAGTAGAACAGTTACTGATGAGCATAGGTCAATATGTCTATAAGTCAGTCAATAAGCTTCATTAAGTGCCTGCTCTGTGTTAGGAACTGTGCTAAGAGTTACAAAGAAAAAGAAAGAAAGAAAAATCACTGCCCTGTAGAAGCCCATAATCTAATAAACTCACTGGGAGTCCCCTAAATCAATAAAATCAAATGTATTAGTAAAAATAAAAAATCTTTAAAAACTGATTTGTCTCTCATGAGCACAAACCAATTAAACATTCTATTCCCAACAATTCCCCCCCCCAAAAAAATAAGCCATACTATTTGACAGAAAGAAGATAGTTTAAAATTAATTTTTCCCAGGGCAGCTAGGTGGCATAGTGGATAGAGCACCAGCCTTGAAGTTAAAAGGACCTGAGTTCAAATCCGACCTCAGACCAAACACTTGACATTTACTAGCTGTGTGACCCTGGGTAAGTCACTTAATTCCAATTGCCTAATAAAAATAAAATTAATTTTTTCCCCTTAGATAATCCATTATGAAGAAAGTCTCACAAATGATGCATGAGAAAAAATGTGTACCTCATTTTGTAAATGGGAAAAATGGGACACAGAAAGTTCGAAACATTTATTCAAGAGCTCACGTACTGAATTGGTATTTAACAAAGATAAAAACTCAACTAAAAATTTCAAGACATCACATCCCATTATCATGAACACAGTGTGCTTATACAACTACCAGATTTTTTTTTCTACTATAGAGGACTAAAACACAAAAAGTGGTGTTAAAGACAACAACTCTCAGGTAGAGCTGGGTTCAAAATCTGCTTCATACACTTACTGGCTATGTTATCCTAGGGGAGTCACACTCAACTTGTTTACTCATCTGCAAAATGAAGCTAATGAGACCTTTAGCACTTACCGTATAGGGTCATTGAGAAGCTCAAATGGGATAATTTATGAAAAGTGCTGCAAACCATAAAGCACTCTAATAATGTCTGTTGTTACTATCATTATTACCGTTTCTTACCATTACCATTATTACCACTAATTACCATTACCAAAGCCATTTATGAACTTTTCTGTTGATAAGGGGGATAAGCCATGTTGCAAGAATAAGAGACAGTATATGGAGAGCCTTGGGCACTACCCAAGTGGCATGGGCTGCAAAGGATAGTGAGTCTATGAGGTCTATAGTCTTCTATAGGAAGGCATAGACAAGAATCATACAGGGTGAGAAAGTTTAAGAAGTTATGATTTGAACCAGTTATGGCAGGACCCACAATAATGAGATAAAGGATTCATCAAAGTAAAAGGAATTTCATTATAATAGTAAATTACATTGCTAGAAAACACAGTCCCATTCTACAAGAACTGGAGAGAAAACCAGTCCCATAGTAGAGAATTAAGGGTCATTAGCAAAAGAAGTATTCTGAACAAAGTAAACAAAGGAGGAACCCTCATTTACCTCTATTCTTCCCAGGTTCTTTTGTCAATTTGTTTTGTTGGGTTGTTTGGTGAGTTTGGGTGTGTTTTCTTGAGAGGAAGATATATTTGAGATAGTAGAGAAAGGAGGGGAAATGAAGCTTAATTACAGTTTGTCGGCTGAACAAAAGAATGAGGAAAGTCCATATCCCACCCCCAGATTTATAACTAGGGCAGAGCAACGGAGACTTTGCACTAAAATTTAGAGGGCATTTTGACAGCACTTGCAGTCCTTTGGCATCTTAGAAACAACCTAACTTAAAAATTGGCCAAATGGAAAAGGAAGTCCAAAAGATTACTGAAGAAAATACTTCCTTAAAAATTAGAATAGAGCAATTGGAAGCTAATGACTTTATGAGAACTCAAGAAACTGTAAAACAAATCCAAAAGAATGAAAAATTAGAAAATGATGTGAAATATCTCATTGGAAAAACAACTGACCTGGAAAATAAATCCAGGAGAGAGAATTTAAAAATTATTGGACTATCTGAAAGCCATAATGAAAAAAAGAGCCTCGACATCATCTTTCAAGAAATTATCAAGGAAAACTGCCCTGATATTTTAGAACCAGAGGGCAAAATAGAAATTGAAAGAATCCACCAATCTCCTCCTGCAAGAGATCCCCAAAGGAAAACTCCTAGAATATTGTAGACAAATTCCAGAGTTCCCAGGTAAAGGAGAAAATATTACAAGCAGCCAGGAAGAAACAATTCAAGTGTTGTGGAAACACAATCAAGGTAACACAAGATTTAGCAGTTTCTACATTAAGGGACCATAGGGCATGGAATATAATATTCCAGAGAGCAAAGGAGATAGGATTACAACCAAGAATCACCTACCCAGCAAGACTGAGTATAATCCTTCAGGGGAAAAAATGGTCATTCCATGAAATAGAGAACTTTCAAACATTCTTGATGAAAAGACCAGAGTTGAATAGAAAATTTGACTTTCAAATACGAGACTCAAGTGGAACATGAAGAGGTAAACAGGAAAGAGAAATCATAAGGGACTTATTAAGCTTGAACTGTTTACATTACTGCATGGAAAGATGATATTTGTAACTCATGAGACCTTTGTCAATATTAGGGTAGTTGGAGGGGAAAAATTATATGTACATATATATAGATATAGATATAGATAGATAGATAGATAGATAGATAGATAAATAGATAGATAGATAGGTAGATAGATAGACAAACAGACAGACAGACAGACAGACAGACAGACAGACAGACAGATAGATAGATAGATAGATAGATAGATAGATAGATAGATAGATAGATAGAGGGCACAGGGTGAGTTTATCTGGAGAATAAAATTAAGGGGTGAGAGAGGATTATACTAGGAGAAGGAGAAAGAGAGAGATAGAATGGTATAAATTATCTCACAAAAAAAAAAACAGAAAAGAAAAGGCTCTTACAGTGGAGGGGAAACAGGGGAAGGTGAGAGGGAATGAGTGAATCTTATTCTCATAGGATTTGACTTAAGGAGGGAATAACATACACACTCAATTGGGTGTGGAAATCTGTCTTACCCTACAGGAAAATAGGAGGGGAAGGGGGCAAGAGAGTAGGGGGATGATACAGAGGAAGGCAGGTTGGGAAAGGGGGTAATCAGAAGCAAATACTTCTGAGGAGGGACAGGGTCAAAAGAAAGAATAGAATGAATGGATGGACAGGATAGGATTAAGGGAAATATAGTTAGTTTTTCACAGCACGTCTACTATGGAAGTGTTTTGCATAACTGCACATGTATAACCTATATTGAGTTGCTTGCCTTTTCAATGAAGGTGGGTGGGGAGGGAGGAAGGGAGAAAATTTGGAACCCAAAGTTTTAAAAACACATGTTTAAAAAATGTTTTCACATGCAACTGGGAAATAAGAAATACAGGAAATGGGGTACAGAAATCTATCCTGCCCTACAGGAAAATAGAAGGGTAAGGGGATAAGAGAAGGGGAGGGAGAGATAGAAGGGAAGGCAGACTAAAGGAAGGGGTATTCAGAATGCATGCCATCTTGGGGTGGGGGAGGGGTGAGATGGGGTGAAAATTTGGAACTCAAAATCTTGTGGAAATAAATGTTGAAAACTAAAAATAAATGAATTTATTTTAAAAAATAAAAAAAAAGAAACAACTTAACTTAGAACCTACTTAACAGGGAATCATTAGTAAGAAGTTAACAGATGGTACATGCTCCCTCTTCTTCCACCACCACCTTGGCCTGGGAACTGCACCCCAGGTGAGTTCCTCCCAAGCATTCCTCCATCCTGCTTCCTCCAATTTCCTTACTCTCAGCCCCTGGCCTCCATGTGGTATATTTTGAGCCCTGTCCTGTTCCACTTGCTGGTTATAGCTCCATTTCCCTTTCCCACTTGCCTTCGATGTGAAGAGCATACAATGAGGTGTTTTCCACATAGCGTGATACAGTGTGATTTTGTTACTTATGCTAGTACCAAAGAATTAAGTTGTATTTTATTATATATTATCCAGATTTGGAATCACAGGATGTTTTCAAGAAGAAAGGGACTTTGAGGATTATCTAGTTCAACTCTCTCATATTTCAGATGAAGAAACTGAGACAGAGAGGTGAATGATTTACCCAATATCACACAGCTAGTTAAGGTCATAGTCTAGACTAGAACCCTGAATCCTGGAGGGATATCAGCTTGCTCTGTGCATCAAATTCTCTTCTTCATCCAAGAAGACTGCAGGGCTGATTACAGAGGACTCTGGATCCTAAGTCAGGAAAATTGTTTCTAATCCAAATTCTGCCACAAACTTCCCTATGTGATCTTGAACCAGTCACTTCCTTTCTTATCTATTATCCATGCCTCAGTTTTCTCAGCTGGAAAATGAGAGGGTTAGAAGTATGATATCTAAGGTCCTTTCAAACTCAGCTTTCCCACTGCAGGAAGATGTGAACAGTCATGATAATGGGTACTGGGGCAGCACAGGGAGGCTATGGTGACCAGGACAATGCTCTACTTTTATCTTTTTTTTTTTTGGCCTGGATCTATGATTTCTTTCTTTTTTTTTTTCAAATAAAGAAATTCCCTCTATCATCACAGATCAGTCACTGTTCTGTAAACTGGGGAATTGAGGGGTTTAAATAACTTGCTCAGGGGTCACATAGTCAATATCTATCAAGGGCAGAGCTTAATCTCAAGTCATCTATACTCTGAGGTCAACCTCTCCTTAAGGCAAGAAGGATAAACCATCCCATCTATTGAATTGAAGACAAAACCATTTAAAGGAAGCTGAAATGTACCAGGTACACTGTGGAAAGACCACTTTTCCCTGTTCCAATTATTCTGAAGCCACACATCCTTTCTGGGCCATGCGGCCTCACAGCACAGCATAGCAGTGGAACATGAGGGTATCTAGTAATAGAATGGAAACTTCTGAGGTTAGGGACCATTCTGGTTTTGTATTTGCATCCCTAGTACCTAGCAAAGTGTCTGGTATATAGTAGGAACTTAATAAATGCTCATCAAATTGAATTGAATGGTAATCCTTAGTCTTTCAGGTTCCTAGTGATGTGGTCTAGAGGTTAGGGGTCCTGGAATCCCAAAATCACAACACCCGGGTCCTGCCTGAAAGAATTCGACTCAAGCCTCCTTTCAGCCAAAGACAAGGTTTATTAGAACATCCCTCATATTGGGCAAACTCTTAAGGAGTCTAAACATGGGTAAGCAATGGCTAGATTATAAGAATCTGAGTCTTGGCTAGATTTTAAGAATCTGAGCATCTTAATGGAGACAAGATGGACCTTATATACAGAAAGACTGTGGGAGGGATCTAGGAGTGGCCAAGTAGTTTGGGGTGACTGGAGGAGGGGTCTAAGGAGATCTGGATGGGACTGGCCAGTAAGCTGGGGTGAACAGAACTTCTGGGACCTGGACAATAGAGCCTAGCTATGATTCAGTGTGGGAAATGGCCAGGGGCCATAGGGAGGCAAGACAATGGAGGGGAGATTGGGTGTCCATGAGGTAATAGAATTCCCAAGGGTGGGAAATGGAGCCAAGGTGGGGCCAAGGGTGGGAAGTGGTCTGGGGGCCAGAGTTTTTGCTTTCTGGGGCTCAGATTCCAACCCCATCACTAGTACTATCATCACACATACCTCACAGACCTACACAGTTAGCCTAGCCCTTACCTCTCTGCCTATTGTATGGTAAGGTTACCTTCAAATGACGTGTTCCCTTAGCCAAATAGAGGAGAAGAAAATGTTTTTATAAGTCAGTCATCTAACATCTATATAAAACAACTTCAGTGATGCTGAGTCTCAACGCATTTTCTCCCTTCCTTGACCCCCCAATAGGAAAGCTGATTTTAGCAGCACTATTTATTCTCCAGGTTTGGATATGGAATCTTACTTGTTTCAAAGAAAAAATTTTAAAAAGAAGGCATGTGTTTTGTCCTGGCACACCATATTCGGTGTCTGAAGTGCTACTTGGAAGAATCCTATGTTGCTAATTGCTGACAGTGCAAGAAAAAGAGATGCTCTGGGCTGTCAGTTTTAAAAGTTTGCTATTTTGCTGGGAATTGATGCTATTTAGAAATAGTGTGACCTAGGATCATAAATTTCAAGCTAGAAGGGACTTGAGGGTCTAACCCCAAAGATGAGGTAACTCAGTTCCAGAGAGGGTAAGGGATTTTCTCAAGGTCAGCAAGATAGCAAGTGTCAGAGGGAGGATTTAAACCCAGTCCTCTGCCTCTAAATTTAGCATTCTTTTCATGGTACATGCTGCTCATAATGAAACATGTGCTAGTCAAGGAGTCATATAATCACAGAATTTGAGAGTTGTAAGGGACTTCAGTGCCCACTTAGTCTACTCATAACATAGAAGAAATCACCACTCTACATACCCAATTAGTAGTCATCCAGCTTCTGCTTGAAGTTCTCAAAGAGAGGAGAACCCATCATTTCTCATTTCATCTTATTTCACTTTTAGACACCTGTAATTGTTAGGAAGATTTCTTTTCCCAACATCAAGCCTAGATTTGCTTCTTTCTTAAGTTCCAGTCATTACTCCTAATTCTGCCCTTTGCAATTGAAAAGAAGTCTAGCCCTTCCTCAAGACAAACTTTCAAATACTGGAAAGCAGCTATCATTTCCCTTGAGTCTTCTCTTGTCCAGATTAAACACACCCAGTTCCTTCAATTCATCTTCATATGAGATAGACCCATGACTCTTCACCAAGCTGGTTGCCCTCCTCTGGATATGTTATGGCTCATCACTATCTTTCTAAAATCATGGCTCCCAGAATTGAGCACAGTTCTCCACAGATGAGGTTTGATGGAAGGAAGACCTGTGTTCAAATCTAACCTCTCTCACCCAACTAGCTCTGTGAGACTTAATTTCTCTGACCCTCAGACTATTTTCCTCTCCTTCTCCATGCAACTGAGCTCTGTCTACATGAATATACACTCAACCTATAGAATTCCAAGTACACACCCTCCAAAGAGCCTGCAGGTAGGGAATAGTTGTACCACTTGTGATTCTCTTGGAGTAAATGTTCTTGATAACCTTCTCTAAGGACGGGATTTGAACTCAGATCTTTCTAGTTTCAAGTCCCACACTCTATCAACTGTGTCACCTAGATCCCTCAATGTCAGTGGTGCCTCAGTTTCCTTATCTAGGAAATGAGGGTGTTTGGTTAGATATTCCTTAAGATTTCTTCTAGCATTAAGTCTATGATCTGGTGGTGACAGTGGACTCACAAAGCATTATACTGTATTAGGAAGTACACAGGTGGTCACTACTTTGTGTTTACTTCCAGCTACCCATGAATCAAAAGGACCAGGAAATAGAGACTTGTCTTCTTTAGGCACCTGAAGTGACATCCTATAATCATCTTACTGAACATGCAGAAGGAAAGAACGAGCAATAAACTAAGGTTTATGGGTGTTTTTTTTTTCATTTTCCTGAAACTTGTACTAAAAAAAAGTCTAGCATAAAAATTCAATCTTATTTTCTAGCCCAAGGTTCTAGAATCTCAAATGAGGTAGGGCATATAATGCTGATGATTAGCTCTATCTTAATTTTCACACTGATACATTTTAAATGAACATTATTTGAAATCTTGTCCATTTTAAGGTATCATAACGATCTGGTCTATTTTAATTGATCTGAACTCTTTGGCTAAGCTATTTAGTTCCTATTAAGAAAAGGAAGATAAGCACTTTTCTGAAATATACCTTAGGCTTCTGCTCCCCCAGCACATCACCCATCAACTGCCTTTGGGAACCAGATCATTTTTACATTACCAGCATTAACTCTTCTTGGAGTTATTAGCTTCACTGGCAAATTGTGCTAGAGGCTATACTTCTCCCCCACCCCCCACCAACACACACTTTTTTTAAAAATTGGAACTATCTAGCACTGTTTATAATGTTACTACAAAAAAAAAAATCTCATCTTGTGGCTCCAAAACATTCTTTAGCTGAGGAAGTCAGATTCTTCATTTTTAACTGCAAATCATTCTAAGATTCTTTATTTTTTTAGCTATAAATCCCTTGATCTAAATTTTTTCTTCCAAAATGTCTACTTACTCTTTGTTGGTGAGGGCAGCAATGGTAAATAGCAATTATTTCTACTTGGAGATATATCACAGCCCAGGAAGAAAGTTTTTAGATAAGGTTGAAAGGGAAGCTGGGTAAGCCTTTGATAGGACATTTATTGGTGAGTAATTCCACAGTCTTTGTTGACCCCCAAAGCAGCTTTGTCTTGACAATGATTTTCCAGCAATTTAGAAACAACTTTAATTTACCACTTAGTGCCTAGGATAGGGTCTTGCACACATAGTAAATATTATACATAAAAATCCATCCTTATAAGTGAAATAGAAGCAGGTATGCCATTAGAGCTCTCTCTCTCCAGCTTTCCTAAACGCGGTGTTATTCTTTGTTCTGACAGAGTAAGGCAGATCCTTAGAGACATCAATTGTACCCTGGCAGTCCTCTAGAGCAAGGGAGAGAACTCAGCATGTGATCTCTTCTGCCTTGTTCCTCCTACCTTTCTCCAGGGAGATGGAATATTTTAAGGGCTTCATTTGGCCCTAACTTACCATTCTGTATGGGGAAAAAAGGTAAAGGTAAAAAAAAGTTCCCCACCCCAGGCCTCTGCTTATGATTTAAAAGGTGGAAAAGAAGAAATATATGAACATTTTTTCTTATCAAGAGAGACATCATTTGGTAGCAGCTAGTAAGGACAAGGGGATACTAGATAGACTGTGCATTAACACTTTGGTGTTCCTTTCCATCAGAACTCTCCTTTAACTACCAGAGGAAACAACAGAAACAAAAGAAATAAAATCTGATAGTTTTATTTTTAACCCATAAAGAAAATAATCTTTTCATTGCCACAGAGCAGACAGTGAGATAGATTGTCATGGAAGCCAATAGATCAGTGGCATCCTGTTTGCAACCCAGGATAGTATATTCCTTGACTAGAAAGGGGAAGAAGCTAAACATTCATGGTAAGGGTCAGAAAATTTGGAATAGCAGTGGTAACTCTTAAGACCTACTGAATGCCAGGGTTTGGGGTTCAAAATAATACCTTAGGGCAGGAGTTCTTGGCAGTCTGTTGAAGCTTAAGGAACCTTTGTCACATTTCTTTTTTATTCATAGCTGAAGGGAATGCTGAATTTCTGTTAAAGGTCAGTCAAAATAAAGATGCATTTTTTTCCCATATGAATTTGTGGACCCTCTAAATCTGTCCATGATCCTTTGCCTAGGGACCTTTTCAATCTTAAATTCCTAAGGAAATGATAAACAAAGGTGGGGAAAACAACTGAAAAAGTCACTTCCTCTCACTTCTTTCTAGAAGATGGGTCCATTGGTGTGGAAAAAAACTGCATATAATGTCAGACTTTTAATATGTTGATTAGTTTTGCTGAACTTTTTCTTTTGTTATTCTTTAAGAAAAGATAAGGGGAAGGGTATAGCAAAAAAATACAAAAAAATCAATAAAATCTATTTTTAAAAAAAGAAGAGTATTTCTTTGAGAAATCCTGCTGCATTACCAATGCTTTAGTTTTAAATGTGTCCATAAACTTGTTTGGCTAAAGAGAATTCTGGATTTGAAGAGACGTCTGAAAAATCAAACCAAAATAAGGAAGAACTTAAAAATATTCCCCCCTGGGTTGGTTAGTTCTGAAGCTATTTTGTTTTCAGCTGAACTTAAATAAGTTTCCTCCTTTTGTCAAAAATTTAAAGACTTGGTCCCTCTAAGATGGAGTGAAATTTACATCCCCTTCAGCACCACGTAAGTTGTTTCTGTGGTCTTTTCATTCATCATCAAATGCCATCCACTGGGAGGTAAGCTCAAGAGCCCCAGAAATAGCAGTACCCCTCAGATAACCCTGCTCCCAGCCTGGCTCCTACAGCCATCACTAGGAAAACAACCTCACTGGAGATGCAACCCAACAACTGACTCTTCAGGGGCTATAGGCCCTGCGTTTGCAACAGCCACAGCCACTAGAGACAGAAAAAATAAAGTTCTCTCCACTTAAGTCCTTAGCACTATCAAAAGGCTCCAAGTTGGAAACATATATGGTTTTCTCAATGGAAATGGCATGAAAGAAGATGCTTACCTTCTGTTTTGCTGCTACAAAGACCATTGGGTCTTACCATCTACCTATCAGCTGATAGGTATGTTACATCATCTCTTAACATAATATGAACCCCTTGGGAGTAGGGACTGTCCTGCTTCTCTATTTGTAGCCACAGTGCTTTGCATACAGTAAGGGCCTAATAAATGCTTTTTCATTTATTCATTCAATTTCTTTTTTAGTCATGATAATATTCTGGATGTTAGAGCTCTTAAAACTAATTAGATGACTAACTGTGCTACAACATGTCCCAGGACTGGTCAGGAAAAAACAGCTGTACAATCCTACCTTGTAAGGTGCTTCAGGGACATTTACTTTTTCTTGACATTTCAAATCTGTAGCATGCCCAAATAGTACTGTCATCTCACAATCTTTCTACAATTTTCAGTGGATTTGCTATATCTGTAAGTAAAAGGATCTCTTAGTGGCCATGTCTCTATGGAAAGTGAAAGACAAAAGCCCCAGCTCTTGTCTTGTCGTTGGATCCAGGACCAAGTTGATTTAACTCTAACAATAGTGCCTGGATTGATTTAGAAAGTTCTGCCCAGTTCTCATTTCAACTAGGATAAAGTATTGATCCAGTGTTAACATCTCCTTACTGAGAGCCAAAGAACAGAATGGAACCTAAATCCTATTAATACCTAAACTAGGTGGCACAAGGAATAGAGCACTGGAGCTAGGGTCAGGAAAACCTGAGTTCTACCTAGCATCAGACACTTACTTGCTATGTGACCCTAGGCAAGTCATCTCATCTCTGTCTGCCTCCGTTTCCTCAGTTATATAATGGGGATAATAATAATAGCACCTACCACCCAGGATTGTTGCAAGGATAAAATGAGATATTTGTAAAGCAATTTGGAAAATTTAGAGCATTCTATATATGCTAGCTATTATTATTATTCAATGAAAACAGGGTCTTAAAATTTTAGGTTTATAAATCACTGGAATTTGTAATAGCCAGCAACCATTCTTTTGGCTTAATATTTATTCACAATGGAAGCAGGCCAGAATCTAAGGAGGTATTTGCAAGATAGATCAGTGCTGACATGAGTGAAGGATATAAAAGAGAAAGAAATAGTATATGTCCCTAGGTGCAACTAAGTCCTGCTTTTGGCCATAAATTTTGTACTGAAACAGCAAAAGTTTACACTTTGATATTAAATATTAGGAAAAATAGTAATGGTTTCCCATGGCACCATTTCCTAAGACAGCAGCCTTTGCAAGCAAATTTCTGATTGAGATTATCTGAGGGCAACATTCTGATTAAATTGCCTCCTGTTACTTCCTATGACATTTGCTACTTCACACATTTCTGGGGATGACGTTTTCTCTACTAATAAGAATGATCTTCAAGCTGGAAAGGATAGAGAAAACACTATCCTGAAACTCAAGATAGAAGACACAATAAAGTAAGAGAGCACCTGGCCAATTTAAATAAATTCTGATTTTCCAGGCTAAGCATAATAATTGCATTCTAGGGTATTGAAAAAAAAAAACAAACTTGTAAATGGGATTGAGGACTCACTATCAGTATTCATTGAGAAAGCATGGAAGGTGGAAGGGTTACCAGGAGGGCAGAGATAGGCACACATGTCAATTTCCAAAAAGAAAAGAAAGGTAGATATAGACCAGGTAGCTTAAGGTTGACCACAGGAATATTCTGGAATGACTTATCTAACAGATGGTTTGTGAGAACTTAGATTTTTCATGTTCTTCTGGTAGATCTATGATCCTTAAGCTATCTCTCTTCCTCCTGCCTTTAAGGTCAATTAATTTGGCTTGTTCCAAACTCACGGGTTACTTTAACACTATGGCCTTTTTTTCCTCTTCAGCCAAATTTGTCTCCACTATGATATTTTTGTGTTCCAAATCTGTTGATGGCTTTGTCGCTGTGTTAAAGAGATTCTTCATCACGGATTCAATTTTTCCTCATGTACTAATTGTTTTTTAATTCAGCATTGAGCTGTCTATTTTTCACACTGAGAACTCTAATTTCTGAACTCAATTCATTTCTAATTTCTTCTTTTTTATGATTTTTATTTCTCTTTTGAGCCATTCTGAGTTATTGTTGCCGTTCCATGATCTCTGAGGAGAATCCACAGGATTCTGTCTTTCATCAGACACAGTTACTTCGCTTCCTTTTAAATTGCAATATTTGCTGATTGTACTTTGAATTTTACTCATTTTTACTTCTGATTTCTTAGGATCCTATATGTTGGTTTATCTGTGGATGTTCTGGACTTCAATTAATGTCTCTTCTGTTTGGTATTCTGGGCTTTTAATTGAGACTTTGTCTCTTATCTCTTTGGTATTTCTCCATGACACACTCACTGCCTCATCTCCTCTTCACTAGTATAAAAGCTAGTAAAGTAAAAGCTGAGCTTTAGAACTATCTTAGCTTTCTGGGATGGAAAATGTGGGTCTGTAGGCATGAGTGGGCTAAATGACCTTTGATATACCTTCCAGCAATACATTTACAATTTTATAACAAACTATATCAAAAAAAATTTGTTGAATGTTATAAAGAATTGCTAAATTATATATATATGGTGCATCCTGATTTTAGCAAAGTATTTGGAGAAGTTTCTTATGCTGTTCCACAGACAGGTTAGAGAAATTTAGACCAGATGATGGTACAATTAGATTAATTCATAGCTGGTTGAACAACTTTACCCCAAGTGATCTCAACTTGTTTTTAGTGTTTCCTAAGACATAGACATAGAAAAGCCTAAGACATCAGGCTTGTTCTTTAGCCATATCATTTTAAATGTCTTTTATCTACAACTTGGATAAACATATAGGAAGAATGTTTACCTAATTGACAGGCAGATAGTTAACTACTATGCTGGATGACAATCAAGATTTGGAAAAGTCTAAGTTGGTTGGAATGCTTAGTAAAAACCCACAAGATCACATTTATAAGAGATAAATGTAAAGCCCAGAACTTAAATTCACTAAATGAATTTAGCAGGGATGGAAAAGACTGATTGACAGAAGTTGCTGTTTAAAAAAAAAAATACATATGAGTTTTAGTTGACCAGAAGAAGAAAAAGAGAGGGCAGGGGAGGAAAGAGTTGGGGAGGAAGAGGAAGAGGAAGAGAATTTTTAGTGATATAGGGAATTTTAATGAGAAAATTTCCTAATAATGTATATGGGAGTAAATTCTTCAATTTATAATCTTAGAGAAATACCTAGAGTACTGAGAAGTTAAATAATTGGCCCAGGGTCACCTAGCCAGAACGTGTCAGAGACAGGACTTAAACTCAGGTTTTTCTGACTGTGTGATCAGTTTTCTATCCAATACATTATGCTGCTTTTCAACATAATACAAGGTTTTATTAATCAAATTATAGTGAGAGGCAATGATTGTACAAACTTTAGCCTTAGTGTTTCTGAAGGACTGTATTCAGTTCTGAGTACTATGTTTTCTATAGACATTGATAAACAATATCATATTCCAGAGAAAGGCAACCAGGTTGATGAATGGTCCGGGAACCATCAACAATATCATCAATACCAACAACCATTTCATAAGCTCTTTTTATGTATCAGGAACTGTGCTAAGCATCAGGGCTATGAAGAAAAGCAAAAAGACTGTCCCTGTCCTTGGAGAGTTTACATTCTGATGGAGTAGGCAATATCCAAATAATTAGGTAGATTCAAGATATGTATAAAATAGGAAGGAACACTCTGAGAGGGAAAAACAGTAGCAGCTGGACAGGGTATGGGGGATGGGAAAGACCTCCTGGAATAAGTGGGATTTCATCTGAGTCTAAATGGACCAAATGACTCTAGATTTACAAATTATGATCTATGTTTCACAGAGTAGAACTAGAATCTAGAGCTTAAAGTTGCAGGAGAAACTTTTAGAGGCAAAAATGAGGTAAAGTTTTTTTTTTTTAATGACACTGTTTAAAAATGTAATAGTCCATTTTACAAAACAGTGAACTCCAAATCATTTCATTTATTCATGAATCCATTCAACAAACATTAATTAAGCACCTGCATTTGTCAAGAATGTTGTTGAAGGCATTCTTGTTTTGAGTTGGAATGGGGGGGAAGGAAGGAACCAAACTAGATGATCTCTGTTTGATTCCAAATCTGAGGGTGAATATTTTGTGAAATGGTGATACTGCATTATTTTCATCCTTGAGCACATACAGCCATGAGTCTGGCTCTGTTTGTGCACTCAGTAACTGAACTTAAGGGAGTGTAACACTTGCCAAGGCTGAAATGAACTTAAGCCGGCCCTGTGTTGTAAGCCAACAAGCCCATCATGGCAATTGGGATCTGTAAAGCCTCACTATGATAGGCTCTTTCCATTAAATAAATTAGAATGGTGTAGCACAAAGACCCATCCATAGCAGTTGCAAAGCCTAGAGTACTACAAGTTCCCATTATACGGCAATTTCATTAAGAGACTCGCAATTTGTCACTGTTAAAGCTACCAAGACGTTAAAACTTGTCTTTCTTCTCTCTTTCCTTTTTCCCCAAAAGCATATTGCTTATATTATTTGGATAAGGATGCTACTAAACTTTATGGCTTTCTACTCCATTCTCCCGTTTTCATTGCTGTCTCCACTACTAGGCATGTGAGTGAGTGAGTGAATGAATGAATGAATGGAAAAAAGAATTAAGTACTTCCTGTGTGCCAGGAACTGTGCGTAAGATATATTTTTAAATGGTTCCCAAACAGATGTTCAAATAAATATTGGAGGGATAAATAATTGAGGAATAACCTTCCCATCTCCCTACACCCAGCTTCATCCCATCACATTATCTTCATCATCTATATCCAACTTCATCTCATCCTTTTATTGTCATCACCTCCCATTATCCTTATTTTCATCTGCATAGTTCATGGTGTTTGACATTATGACTGTCTAGGCCTCATCTATGTAGGAATGTCTGGATTAGGCATAACTAAACAGTATTGTCATTCCAGTTTTGCTTTGGCTTGTGGGTTGCAGAGACTTGGAAACTAACTAACATAGCTACCTTAACCCACCATGACACATCAAAACATCTCATCCGATTCAACCAATCACAGAGTCACGGCCATAGTGTCTTTGTGCTATTTTCAAGAATTGTAATCTCATAAAACTTAATTACCTTAACCTGCATTGCCATTTTTTGAATATCTATGAGTTTTCCATCAGACCAATCTCGTACCATCATTTCTCTCTTGTGTACCTCTTCTTGTAGCTTATGTTTTAGTTTCCATCTTAGATTACATTGCAATAGAAGGTAAATTCCTTGAGAGCAGGGACTATTTGATTTTTGTCTTCGTAACCTTAGAGCACAGTACAGTGCCCAGCACATAGCAGGCATTTTAAAAATTCTTAATGGATTAAACTAAACTTGGTCTGAAATACCACAGATGCCTGTCCTCTAATATCTCCCTCATTTTTTTTTTGGTGAGGCAACTGGGGTTAAGTGACTTGCCCAGGGTCACACAGCTAGTGAGTATCATGTGTCTAAGGCCAGATTTGAACTCAGGTCCTCCTGACTCCAGGGCTGGTGCTCTATCCACTGTGCCACCTAGATGTCCCCCATTATTTTTTTTTAAATAGGACAGACATTCAAAAGACAGATTTTCCTTTGCCATCTTTCATTCATATGCATAAAAGTCTGTGCACAAAATAGGCTAGGAGCATATCCCCAAAAAACACATCTTTTTCTTTTTAAAGAAGATAATACATAAGAGGACAGTCTTTTCTCCTGCTTCCTGGAACAATAATGATTCATCTCAAGTGCCAAATTGGAAATATTGCATATGCGGAAAAATTTGCAAGAACAACCTAATATGTATTTTCCTTGGCTCCCTTGTGTCATAATGTTTAAAATATGTCTGTCCTGGAAAGCCATGCCATTCATATTTTTGCAATCGTTTAGGCAAGTTCACCAGGGAAATTTCAGGTCAAAATTCAGGAGGTGATGTTGCTTCAGAGATCTCAGAACACTCATAATTCTGTTTTTAAGTGGATTGGAGTTCCAATGTGCTTGTCCATATTTGCTTAATATCTAAAAACGATGTCTTCAGTAGACGTTCTCTGGCAAGTAGAGAATTATTAGTATCTGAAAATTTGCCATACCTGACGCATACTGTAACTCATCTTAGGTTATAAATGTATTTTCAGGAAACCTGTGACGTTGTTACCATAGACGGTCCTAAGATTTAGGCCACTGATGTGAAAAGGAAGGCAAGAAAGGCAATCAGATGGTTCAGAATGGAGGAAAAGGACACGGGATTTCTGGCACTGGATTTCTACTTCTGTTAAGACATTGTCGGGAATTTAAATACTTTTTTTTTGTTTCAATTTCATCTTCCTTAAAAACTTTTCCTAGATGTAAAGCATTGGGAGCTTTAAAAGAGAAGGGGAAGCTAACATAGAAATCCAAGATACTTTTACAATGCAAGTTGGCTATATTCGTTAAAATAGTTTTTTCAAACACAGTCACCAGCATAATTTAGCTATCAAATATTTCATAGCAATAATCACTATACTACACTGTCAAAACTAAACTTTGTTGAAAATTATTGTTTCTTAGAGCCATATTGCAGTAATTGAAAAGCCTTTTTCTTTGACCTTTGTTCCAGTTCTACCACTTCCTATACATGTGACTTTCAACAAGTAAGCTCACCTCCCTGAGTACCCCAGAAATGATAATACCAGCACTATTTCCCAGCAGTATTGTGGATATAAAATGGATAGAAAGTACTTTACAAATCATAGAGTTCTATGATTTTTACTTTAAGATATAAATTGATTTTATTTTTACCTAACCGATAAAAGGAATTGTCACAATGATAATATCATGGATCCACTGAAGTAATGATGTTCATTATTATTAGTGGTAGTAGTTTGGACCCTTAAATTTATGGGTGACGGGATCTCCCAGTGAAGAACTACCTCTACAAATGCAAATCATAACTGTTCTGGAACTTACAGTATCATAGAATTGCCTAGGACACTAAGAGATTAGGTGACTTACCCAGGGTCATAAAGCAATAATGTGTTAGAGGTGTAGCTTAAACCCCACTCTTCCTAAGTCTGAGGCTAACTCTGTACTCTGATGCCTCTCTGTCACCATCATCATTATCATCATCATTCAGAACACATACTTGGGAATACAAATAAAGTCTTTAGAAAAAAGTTGGCCATTCCTTGGGACTTTGAAGGATACATGTTTTAATATATCATGGAAGCATATTCTTAATATGGCACACAAATCTCATTTTGTAATCACAGCTTTAACAGAAGGAAATACTGCTACAACTAAGAAACAATGCTTTGATTGTTTTGCAGTTCTGAAAAAAAGTGACAATATCAAAAGTTTATTATTTAATGGGGAAAAAAAGAGATGGGACCTCCCTTCTTTACCATCAATTGATAGGAAGGATACAGAACCACCATTCAGCTACTACATACATCCACATGCATGCACACATACATTCTTTTCCCTAGTATTTTGCCATCAAAATGAGGTTACTCAGAAACTCAAATCAATTCAACAGGCATTTATTAAGTGCCTATGCACTGGGTGAGATGCAGTTTCAATAAGACCTAGTCCTTGTCCTCATAGATCTTAGGCATAAACTTAGATCACAAACTTAGATCTTAGATACAAATATGATTACAAACTTCATTGGTTGACTTTAAGCAACATTTAATAGATAATAGTCACAAAACTTGTTAAAACTATTGTTAGTTTAGGCAATAAAAAGAATGGTCTCTTTTGAAGAGGCAGTGTAAGACAACAGAAAAAAAAAACATCAATTCTAGAATCACAGAATATGCCTTCAAATCCCACTTATGATACTTGGGCAAGTCTCATTTGTAAAATGAGAGGCTTTTGAGGTTACTTCCATCTCTAGATCTATGATCTCGTGGTCTGCCTTTAAGCCCAGTGCTATTTCTCATTGCAATACTGGTGACAAAATTTAATTATTTCAATAGATCTCCCTCTAAAGAAGCAGATCATCTAATCCAAATTTATCCATTCCATTCTTTGCAATTCTTCTGTGTTCTCCCATAAATCTGTCTTACAGGGTCCACCCAAGGAACTTGGGGCAATGGTCTAGAATAAAAAGACTGAGATTTTTAAGGAAAAAATTATAGGATAAAATTATGACATGGGGAAGCATGACTGTATATATTTATTGTTTAATATGTATAATGAAGGGGCAGCTAGGTAGCACAATGGATAGAGCTCTGGCCTTGGAGTCAGGAGGACCTGAGTTCAAATCCAACTTCAGATACTTGACACTTATTAGCTGTGTGACCCTGGGCAAGTCACATAACCCTGATCACCTCACCCAAAAAAAATGTAATGGGTATAGTGCAGTTAGGTGGTGCAGTGGATAGAGCACTGGATTTTCAATCAGGAAGACTCATCTTCATAGGAAAGATACTGGAGTGATTTGCCATTTCCTTCTCCAGCTCATTTTGCAGATGAAGAAACTGAGCAAACAGGATTAAATGACTTGCCCAGGGTCACATAGCTAATTGTCTGAGGCCAGATTTGAACTCATGAAGATGAGCCTTCCTGATTGAAAGTCCAGCTTTCTATCCACTAAGGGGCAACATAAATTTACTTCCTGTGCTCAAATGACAACCCCTCCAATCAGAGGAGATAAACTCCAGCAAGGAAGGAAGAGAAAAGACCACGACAAAGGAAGTGACAGCTCAAAATAGCTAAAAGATGCCACACAAAAAGAGGAGGAGAGAGGACTGTATTCCTGAGGGGAAATGGGCATCCAAAATCCCTACCCTTAAGCCTAGCACTCAGTGCAAAACCATGACTAATTTAAAGGCTAATTACACAAAAGAGCCTTTCTTTTTAATCTACCATTCATTAGAGAGCAACAACTTTTCAAACAAACAAAACAGCCTTTTAGAAAACAAAAATAAATCACTGCTGGGCACCAGAAAAGGAAAATGAAATTGATGTGTTACTAGTATTAGGGCATGCATACGTACTATAGAAATATAAGCCATCCATCCATATGTCCATCTGTCTGTGCATCCATCTATCCACCCATCCATTCACCCATTCATTAATTCAAAAAATATTTGCTCTTCTTCTAATGACCAACTCTAATACTTCACCGTGCTGTAGAGATGACCCTGGGTTCTCTCTAAAGTTTTGCCAATGGAGTATAAACTCTGGCCAAAAGCATAGGCTCTGCAACCAAGTTGAAAAGGTTTTCAGTGTGAGCCTGGCAGTTGGGAGTACTTTTGTCCAGTCAAACTAAATTTGCAGACATTTGTCACCTACCACTTGGCTACCATGTTATGATTTTTGTTTTGACCACAGTGACTCAGAAAAATTATTTACTAAAGCATAGAGTAATAGTGATAAGCATCAATGGAAAGAATGGTCAGCTGCATATCTTGAAATGTTACATGCAAGACATTGTTAAAGGCTCTGGGGAGGATATACAGAAGCATAAGAGCCAATCCCTGCCCTAGTGGGTTTACACTTGAGCTGAGGTAATAAGACATGAATAAAAAGTTAATAATAATATATAGCAGGATATAAAAAGTATCAGATGAGTAATAGGAGGCAGTGTAGTATAGTGGACAGATCACTGGACTTGGAATCAGAAAGAGCTCTGATACTGACTAGCTATATGACCATAGATGAGCCACTTAACCTCTCTCTGAGCTTCTCATCTGTAAAACTGGGAAAAATAATATCTTTAGTACCTATCTTAATTGGTTGTAATGCAATAATCTTTGCAAGATTCTTTACACTTTGTAAACTTTAAATACCTATGCATATATATACACATACATACATACAAACACACACAAATACATATGATAGTCCAAAAGTCTTAATCAGTTTAAGTTTTAATATGTATTTGTTTGTAAACACATGTATGTATACATATGTATGTGTGTAGGTTTGTGTGTAAGTGTGCATACATATAAATATATATATATATATATATATATACACATGCATACATAGTGTATGTGTGTGTCAGCTATTATTAAATGTTCAAAGAATTTGGAGGCAGGAGAAATCACTACAACCTGGGGTTATCAGGGAAGGGAGAGTAATTAGAGTAAAAATGGGATAAAACCAAGCATTCAAAGTAGAAGGAATGATGTGAGCAAAGCCAAGGAGATAGAAAAGCATAAAGTGAATTTAGGGGACACTTAGAAGACTAGTTTGGCTAGAGAAGAAAATCTATAGAAGGGACTGATGGGATGTAAGCTGGAAAAGCTTTTTGAAACTAGATCAAGACACACCTTGAAAGCCAAAATAAGATATTAGAATGGGGAGCTATTAAAATTATGTAAGCAGGGGAATGGCATAAAGAGAAATAATTTTTTGATAATTCCAACAATTTATTCTCTTTTCCATGTTCTCTGAATATCAAAATCATCATCTAATTTCTACTTTATATGTTCTTCTAAATATACTCCTAGCCATCTATTACTTACCAATGGGGTGTATTTTACATTCCATGTGTTTCTCTCTTTTGGAGTCCACTCCAAATTTGGTTAGATTTGGGCATTAACATGTTTCAAGGCTCAGGAGACATATGGGCTTTTATGCTTATATAACTACGAGGCAGATCCCAGCCCCAGATGTAGAACTCCTATAAAGTCTATACCTGACAGGTAAGCACTTAATTGTTTCACAATGTTAATTCTTGGAATCATGAAATGTCATAGCCAGAAGGGACCTTGTAAGTCTTCTACTGAAGCCCTTACTTTATGCATGCATCTTCTCTGTAGCATTCCCAACAAGAGCTAATCAAATCTCTTTTTAAATTCCTACGGTGACAGAGTGTTTGCTAGCCCACAAGGCAGCCCATTCTCTGTTCATGCATGTCTGATTAAGTTCTGCCTCAAATTGAGCCCAAATCTACCTGCCTTTAGCAAACCCATTAGTACTAGTTCTGTTCTCAGGCAGTGGAACATTGTCACACACATCATCTGTGAGGTACAGCAGGTAGGTCAGTATAGAGGACCATGAAGGCCATGGAATGGAGTAATGTGTAAGAAGATGGCAAAGATAGTAGGGGGCCTGTGATTTCATCAGTAAGGATATGCCCTCTGCTGATTGCAGATTAAGAATGCCTCTGCAACTTAGTAGACAGTCTTTTAGATTTCCTATGACTATGCACAGCATCTGGCACACAACTGTTGCTATACAAATGTTAGCTATTATTACGAAGTGATGAGGGCAGTGTCAGCAGAGAGAAAGGGGCATATTCTAGAGATGACACCAAAGGGAACATTGATACAAATTTGAGTATTCCTTAGACTTAAAAGATGAGGCTAACATCCATCAATTAATAAATAGTAAGCACTTATTAATTGTTAGGGTGGCAATAGAAATACAATGAATCTGCAGCACTTACATTCTAATACATGTGATTAAATATATTTAGTGGATAAGGAGAAAATTCAGAGAAAAATAAACTCTCTCATACTGTCTGTCTTTCCTTGAGCAGGCCATTCACTCTTACTTAATGAAATGGAACAGTTGATGCCTTTAACTCCCCTTTCATTTAATCTCATTAATGCATCTGTTATGATTTCAGTTGTGGGATAACATAGGGACAGTCTTCAGTAGCCTAGGGAAAAGAATAGTATTTGTCAGTGAGGGGGTCTTAATTGTTACATCAAAATGTGTGAGAGTCAACCTATAACTAAAACTGATGCCACTGGTGAGTTCAACTTTTTCCTCCTCTCTTCTGACTTTAGTAGTGGTGGTATTTAATTTTTCTTTCTTTAAAGGAAGTAAAAGCTAATGAGCTCTCAGTTGCTTGCTGATGGACAGGCATGTGGACAATAGGATATTTCCTGACTGCAGGTGCAAATGTCAACAAAATGCTTTGGTGGATTTAATTTCGTATTAAGAGAAATATTTAAATTGAAAGATTATGAAATAGAGTACATGACTAAATTAGAACTCAATTATCAGCAAAATTTCACAGCTTATTTGATTATTTCAAAAATGGACTCAGACATCCTAGCCTTGAATTGTTTGGCCATAGTATTGTTACGGCTCTAAGGTTCTTGCTTTTCTAGAATTCTTTACTGTTTACTATTTATTTCATTAACTTTTCTTTGGACATGTGACTAGAAATTTCTTGTGCTCGTTTCCTGGTATGAAAGTTCACTTTCAAAAGATATTGTTGTTTCATTAAATAGTGCTAATTCAATTAATCAGGAGAGTTTGTTTTTTTGTTTTGTTTTGTTTTTTACTTCTAGACTCTGTTCATACTGATGTGATCCAAATTTCCTAATATCAGATAGGATATACATGTGCTGAATATTTCCTCTAAAATAAAATTAAAAGACAATGTTGAAGATATGACTGCACATTGATTATTAGAGTGAAGATTGGCGTTGAAGCATTTTAATGTCATTAATTAATTTAGTTCCTATTGATTGGAATTTTTAAGTCCTTGAAGAAAAAAAATTCATCAAAATAAAACATTTTAATTCTTCAAATATAGATAAAAGGCAGCATGATGCTTGGGTCTTTTCTCTGTGAGAAATATAGATGATTTGGATAGGAATATATCACTATGTTCAAAAATCTATTTTAAGAATTTGGTAGTAAAATAAGCCCTTATGAGCAGATTATCATCACTGACATAAGTGGAGTCTTTAAATGGCTCCAGTATTTATCCTTGCCATTGACAGATTTACTCACAATGTTGTTGATATTACTGTTTTGAAAATTAACAATAACAAAGGAAGTATTAGAGAGGATTAAAAATATGAGTCTTAAGTGCCTGAGTCAGAAGGAATAAAGAGCCAACTCTGCAAAAGTAGTTCTACGTTCCTTTTCCCCAAAAATGTGACATGGAACAAATCAAGGCTGTCATTAAATGACATAAAACACAGTGTTTACCTGTAGGCACATTAAGAACATATATAAAGTGTGCAACTTTTTAGCTAAACCCAATGTCTTCATCTTTTATTACCTTTTCCTGACATCTCTCTGGATTTTAGAAATGTATATACCCCGAAATAAATGATATTTTTTTCTATTTCAATCAGCTTAGTGTCGACAAGTCCCCTTAGGTACAAACCAATGTATTCTCCTCGTAAAAAGATAACAACTAACAAATGTGACAGATGAAACGAGTGCACAATTCCCACCACAGAATAGCAAAAGTAGCGGGAGAGATTATCAGTGTTTTCCTGTTAGCCAACATATGAGGAAACCATGGATTTGCAAGCTAGGATTCAAACTCGACTGTGCTGATTCTTTATTGTAATTATACATGGAAAGGATTGCTGTCTCTGAGCATAGAGAAGGGATGTCCATGAGTGCTCAAATAGCTATCCTCACCAGCTTACATAAACACTGGATAAAGCTGTTAGAGATTACGTGCAGAGTGCTGGATCTGATGAGCTCAAAAATAAGATAGCTGGGGGACTCTAATATTTAGGATTACAACAGTAATCTCTTTAGGGAAAGTGTGCAGTATCAGCAGAACCATCACTTGAGTCTTTCAGCAGCAATGTACTAATAATTCTACATTTGTTTCAGTGTTAACTCTTTGCCTCATGTCAAGGTTAGTACAAGGTCTGTTACATTTTAGGATAGCAGGTTGAATCATGTGATAGATAACACTTTTGGAATCTCATGCTAAAATTGCAATTTTACGGAAAAAAAAGCAAAATGTTTTGTTTGTTTCCTATGGTAGGAGAGTAGTTGATCTTTGAACTTCTAAATAAGTCCAAATGGGTCCTTTTACCTTTCGGCCAACAGTTCAAGATAAACTAAACCAAAATGCACTTTTCTGGCCTATGAATTTCAATTTAATCCAATTCAACAAGGATTTGTCTACTACTACTAAGCGGGCATTGCACTAAGTACTGAGCACATAAAGATGAAAACAAAAATGTAAACAGTCCCTGCCCTCAAGGAGCTTACTTCTAGTGGAGTTCACATTTTATATACCATTATTTATAAAGTATAAAACAGAATTACCCACCTACCCAGCAAAACTGAGTATAATCCTTCAGGGTAAAAAAAAATGATCATTCAATGAAATAGGGGGCTTTCAAGCATTCTTGAGGAAAAGACCAGAGCTGAATATAAAATTTGGCTTTCAAATACTAGACTCAAGTGAAACATGGAAGAGGTAAACAGGAAAGAAAAATCATAAGAGACTTACTAAGGTTGAACTGTTTACATTCCTGCATGGAAAGATGATATTTGTAACTCATGAGTCCTTTGTCAGTATTAGGGTAGTGGGAGGGGAAAAAATTATATGTATGCATGTATAGATAGATAGATAGATAGATAGATAGATAGATAGATAGATAGATAGATAGAT
>NW_020954585.1:39717260-39780875 GCF_900497805.2 Vombatus ursinus
GATAGATAGATAGATAGATAGATAGATAGATAGATAGATAGATAGATGGATGGATGGATGGATAGATAGATGGCACAGGGTGAGTTGAAGATGAAGGGGTGATATCTGGAAAATAAAATTAAGGAATGAGAGAAGATTATACTGAGAGAAGGAGGAAGGGAGAAGTAGAATGGGGTAAATTATCTCACATGAAACAGACAAGAAAAGGCTTTTACAGTGGAGAAGAAATAGGGGAAGGTGAGAGGTAATGAGTGAATCTTATTCTCGTAGGATTTGGTTTACGGAGGGAATAACGTACACCATGGGGTATGGAAATCTATCTTACCCACAGGAAAATAAGGGGGGAAGGGGACAAGAGAGCAGGGGGTTGATAGAGGTGAGGGCAGATTGGAAGAGGGGATAATCAGAAGCAAACACTTCTGAGGAGAGACAGAGTCAAAAGGGAGAATAGAATAAATGGGGGGTAGGATAGGATGAAGGGAAATATACTTAGTTTTTCACAACATGATTACTATGGTAGTGTTTTGCATGACTACATATCTATAACCTGTATCAAGATACTTGCCTTTTCAATGAAGATGAGTGGGGAGGGAGGAAGGGAGAAAATTTGTAACCCAAAGTTTTAAAAACACATGTTAAAAATAAAAAATAATAGAAAACAGAATTACCCCATAAGAACAAAAATCAGAAAAAGGAATTTTCTACTTATCGTTACTATAGAGAAACATTTTTTATGCAGTTGAAATCACTTCACTTTAATCTCCCATGGTGAAGCAATGGTTACTATTGAGTAGATGTGATAAATTTCTAAATTCATAAACCTTGAAATATATTTGGCTATTACAGTAGTACTGACTACTTATTAAAGAACTTTCCACAATGTTTGATTTCTTCATCAAAGTACAAGCCAAAAACATTGAGTTCTGAGGGAGGTATTTGTGGTGTTATCAAATATAGAAGCCTATTATTCAAACTTCTCTCAAGTCCTCTGATGGAACATGAAGCCTGCAATTCTTAACAAATTTATTCCTGCCATTTTCCCACTGTCACCACCCCTTCTATGTAGCATAAATGTTCCAGTTATATCCAATAACTTTGTTAATTAATGTTCAGCAGTTTGGGAAGTTGTGCCTGCCTTTATATTTTCCCTCATAACTTAATGGATTACCATTTTAATTGATGGCATCCTTGTATTGGTATCTCAAAGCACTTTTTGTTGAGTCTCACAAAAGTGACAAACTATTCTTGTTTGTTTACTTGCTTCACTGAGGCTAATTGTTGAATATATGTCTAGATTTTCCTTTTATATTTAAATTAAAGAAATTGTTATGTTAAAAAAACACTCACATTATACTAATTTTCTGATCATAGATAATCATTAGTCAACCATGAATAGCACATTTACCAGTAGTGTAAGTTGTGTTTCCATTTTATGTGTAAGCTAAAGAAACTATTGTGTTAAAAAGAGCAGTGCCACATTACATTAATTTTCTGATCATGGATGGATATCAGCTATCCACGAATGACCCTGACCAATTGATGGACAATAACAACAGCAAATATATCCATTCTTATAAGTGGTTATTTGGTTTTTTGGTCCTGTTTTGCTATGTTTCTTTCCAGTTTCAAGATGTCTGAAATAGTCTGAAATAAAGTCTGAAATTCAGTCTGAAATAAAAATATTGAAAGCTGGACTCCAAACAATTTGGGGTTTTGCCCTTTTCTGAAAAAAAAATGTCCTTGCTCTTATCTCTGAAGACCCATTTTCTCTGCTTTTATACCATAGTACCTACTAATAGATTGAGCTTTTTCTCTCCCTTCATCCTATAGGAAAAAAAACATGCAGATTGTTAGTTTCCTATCTTTAAAGGAATTTAGTGCTTTGAGGATTTAAATGGATAGACTGAAATTTCCCCCAATCAGGAAAAGGAAGAAATAGTCACATCTGTATTTTGTTGTTGTTTTATTCCATTATAGTTTTTTTTAATGTTTCAAGTTTTTGGAGACTGCCAACCTGTTTTTAATGTATAGCTTGTTGGCTTTGTTTTCCTGTTTAACGTGTGTTGTCGAGTCACACAATTGTTTCTTCAATCACCTCGTATACATAGGAAATGATGGTATTGCAAAAAAAAACAATCCTTGAATACAACATACACAGAATACATAGCTACAGATAGTGAGTATAATTGTTGATAGATCAGTCTAAGGGCAATGTCATTTCAGAGTCTTCCTAATATTTCCTTCCACTTTAATCTCATGACTAAGACAAAAAGGAAAAATCTGATTCAATTGCAGGAATCTGGTGCAGGGGAGGCAAGAATCATTTATAAAGCTCTTATTATGTACCAAGTACTAAAATCATAAGTAAAGAAATAGAAAACAATTTAGAGGTCATGTAGTCCAGATCCATTATTTTATAGATAAGAAAACTAAGTCCAAAAAACTTGGGGCAGGTAGGTGGTCCAATAGAGAGAACTCTAGACTTGGAGACAGAATGACCTCAGTTCAAATCTGGCCTCAGACACTCATTAGTTATGTAACCCTGGGCAAGGTTTGCCTCAGTTTCTTCATTTGCAAAATGAGGATAATAATAGTACCTATATTTTATTATTGGTTCAGTGAAAGCAGTAAGCATTTATAAAGCATTTACTAGCATCAGGAACTATAATCATAGAATCATAAATCCAGGACTAGAAAATTATTGAGAAGTTATATAGTCCAAACTCTCATTTTACAGATGAGAAAACTTGGTGCAAAGAAATGGGGCAACTAGTTGGTGCCCAAGATAGAGCACTTAGCACAGTGCCTGGAACATTGTCAGCACTATATAAGTGTTGGCTATTATAATTATTACTATAAGTATAATTATTATTATTATTATTATTAAGTTAAACAATTTGTCCAAGGTCAAATAAGTAATAAGTAGCAGTGCCAGGAGATAAATGTAGGTCCTCTGATTCTAAATTCAGGACTCTTTCTACTACTTCACATTTCCTCTGGATTACAATCTTGGTTTCAAATTCCTAGCTGTATGACCTTGGGGAAGTCACTGAATCTATTAACACCTTAGTCTTCTCATTTGTAAAGTTTAGTTAATAATTGTCCAGCTTATCTCACAGAGTTGTAGTGAAGGAAGAGCTTCAAAAGCATTAAAGCATTAAAGCAATATAGGCTATTATTCATTGCAATCCACTTTTTCCTTAAATTAATCTCACTGGATGGAATTATATGTTTGTTGGTTGTTTTATTTGTTTTGAAAAGTATAACTTCACCATCTTCACGGAAGATTTGCTTTATGATGGAATTGGCAATCTCATGTGCCCTGAATGACTTACAGGGTCACTTGTATGTTTTACACATCTCCAAGGCAACAGAGAGAACAGCAGTGATTCGCCCGTCTGAAAACTCCGCCTACCGGCTTGCTATCCTTCACCTGGAACTGATCCATCCCTCCTATGTTTCAGTGATGCTGGTACTGGTGAACCATCAAATAACCCTATTTAACATGAGGTTCCTTCTAAAAATTTCAACTAAAAGTATATTGACAGCTGAAAGGGTGTAACAAATGGGTGTGGGGCTAAAGAAAAGGATGTGATGTTCACCAAGACAATATAATTATTTGTTAGTTTGCTCATTTTCATATCTCAAGAAATGAGAGTATTGAATATGTTATACACATTCTCTATCTTATGCTGAAAAAGTACTGAATTGGGGGTCAGGAAATCTGCTCTGCTACTAACTCACTGTGTGACCTTGGGCAAGTAACTTCATCTCTCTAGGTTTATCCTCTACAAAATGAAGGGGTTGGAGAAGAAGATATTTCAGTTCTCTTCCAAGCTCTGACACTGTATTCATGCTCTAAGGTGTCTTTCAGCTCTGACATTCTGGCAGTTAGATGGAACAGTGGATGGAACTCTAGATTTGGAGTGAGGAAGGTTCAAATCCAGCCTCAGACACTAGCTGTGGGATTCTGGGCAAGTCACTGAATCTCTGTTTGCCTCACTTTCCTTCTCTGTAAAATGGAGATTGTAATACCTAAGATTGTTGCAAGGATCAAATGAGATATTAGCATAGACCTGGCACACAGTAGATCAGACCTGCACAACTTGTAAACTTCGGGCTGCAGATAGGTTAGACCAGAGTCAGACTGATAATGGTTAGCTGCTGTGGGTCATGTGACAAACAGGAAAGTGTGCAGTGGCAATATATATGTATTTTAGGCAATTGGGGTTAAGTGACTTGCCCAGCTAGTAAGTGTCAAGTGTTTAGTCTGAGACTGGATTTGAACTCAGGTCCTCCTGACTTCAGGACCAGTGCTCTATCCACTGCGCCACCTAGCTGCCCCCAGCCCTATATTTTTCACAGGCAGCTGGAGCAAGTAGCCCAAGGGCCATTTGTTGTGCAGGCCTGTATAAATGCTTGCTTCCTTCTTTCCTCCCTTCCTTCTTTTCTTTTGTTTTTCCTTTCTTTCTTCCTCACTTCCTTTCTCTTACAAATTCCAGGGTCCTTTCCAGTCCTGACATTCTGTGTTTTATGTTCTAAGCTTCGTTCTAAGCTCCCATAACTACTTGATTATGCCCTTAAAATCCAATCATTGTGGTTTTCATTGAATGGTCAATAATAGGCCCAGCCCAGCCTCTATGCCTCATTGTTTAGATTTTGAAGGCCTAGCATGAGTGTAAATAGCAATTGTTTTTCTGTTATGACCAGAAATTCTGAGGGTCTTCGCCTCCTAGATTGAGATCTTTGGGATGGTAAATTGGACCATCTTTTGCCTCAGTTCTTACCTAGCCTTTGAATGCACATGGCCTCAGACAAGTTGAGACCAGGGAAAGACCTATATTTAGAAAGACCAAGATCACCTACTGCATCTTGGGCCATTGCCCGTTATCTTGACCTCTGTCTTGACCCTGGATTCTGATGTCTTCAGAGGAGAGAGTGAGGCTGACAACTTTGTGAAGCTCTGCCTCACTCGAATCCAGTTCACAAGCAAGTTAAGATATCACCTTTGTGACTTCATTGGTTCTCTTTGAGAATGAAGGATGAACAATAAGCTCCCACCCAGCTCTAAAATTCTATGATTTTATGACCAAAGTACTTTTTTTCTTAAATCATGCCAACAGGTCTTTTCAAGTAGAACTGAGCTTTTGGTTAGTGAGACACAGGGCTTTAGAATGTAGAATGTGCTGAACTCTGTCCTTCACTCTCTTGACAGCATTAAAATAAATGGGAGGAACTCAAATGTGTGCCCATTCCTCCCTGAGAGAGGAACATTGGTCCTGATGCTGTTTTCCTAGAATTTCCAGGGATAGTTGAAATTGGTTCAAAAAGCCTTATAAAAAAATTTTAAGGGAATTGGTAACTTGAAAAGGCTGTAAAAATGAGGGTCTTTGCATTGAATCTGCAGGTAGGGAGTGAGGTATCCAAGCCCCAAGAACCTCTCCATCTAGAGAGGAGAACACACAATGTCAAACCATCATACGACAAGTATAATGTGAAGATGTCGGGGTAGCTGACAATCATTAAATCTGCAAAGGAAACCTGGTATGCTGTGTGTTAATTACAGTAATGTAAAATGTTTCTGGGAATGCAGTGGCTTCACTTTTTTCTGACGGATACAATTAATGACCAAAGTTTTCTGTTAGGAAGCTTTCAATTGTCCGGCTGTCTTTTGAATAGAAAAGGAATGCCAAAGAGAAGATGGTAGAGTAGACTTTTGAAAACTTCCGTAAAGCTATTCTCTTGACTCCAAGGAAGGTGCATATTCCATTAGCTGTCAGAAGAGCTGAGACTCTGATGAGCTTGAGCCTGTCTCATGTATTAACTACTGCTAACTTGTACAATGGCAGACTCAAAAGGAGACAGACTATGGAGAAGAAAAGACACCAAGGCATTACTGCATTATGATTAAAATCCCCAATCTTTGCAAGACCATATGCATTTAATGGGAATTAATTCATAAATTATGAATTTAAAACCACTACATCTTAGAAAAAATGAAATTAGAAATTATTTACTATGCTCATAACAGGACCATTTAGCTTATTATCAGTAATTGCTATTAATTAGCATACTAATTGCTGTCATTATTATTTGTTGTTGTTCTTCTGGCCACTTTGGGCAGTTGGCCCTGATTCTCTGATGCTACAAGGGTAAACAAACAACTCTCTAGGGGTAAATGTTTCCTTGAGGGAGATGAATCAACTCTTTCCATGATAATTGTATAAATGGTGCCCTGGTGCCCTTGAATATTTATTCACCTTGCAAGGGTGAGAAATTTGCTCCCAGAGAGAAATTTTCTCTCCCCAGTTCCCAGTGGCGTATGGCCTAGGTTATAACAACATAACTAAATTTCGTCTTCAGATCCCAAGGTGCATCACAGAAATTAATTAAGCCCATCAACTGAATGGTGCATCCAGATCACCTCACAAAAAGCCATCAGCATTGCTACTCAAATGTTTTGGAATGGGGATGCAGAATGTCATAGAATGTCAGAAAGGCAGGGCAGCTTGGAGATCATCTAGCCCAATCCCCCCATTTTTATAGCTAAGGAAAGGGCTTGGCCTGATGTTGGAGGATCACATATTTAGAGCTAGAAGAAACCCTAGAAGTTATCTGCAGCCCATT
Source organism: Vombatus ursinus (assembly GCF_900497805.2). Lineage (NCBI taxonomy): Eukaryota > Metazoa > Chordata > Mammalia > Diprotodontia > Vombatidae > Vombatus > Vombatus ursinus. The sequence continues at coordinate 39,723,888 of NW_020954585.1, forward strand.
TATTTCACAGGTGAGGAAACTGAGTCCAGAGAAGTCAAATGACATACAGATATAATAACAGAGGGCAACTACATGGCACAATGGATACAGTACCAAACATAAAGAGTAAGAAAGACTCATTTTCATGAGTTCAAATCTGGCCTCAGACACTTACTAGCTGTGTGACCCTGGGCAAGTCACCTAACCCTGTTTGCCTCAGTTTCTTCACCTATAAAATGAGCCAGAAAGAAATGGCGAACCACTCCACTAACTTTGCCAAGAAAACCCCAAATGAGATCATGGAGAGTTAATGACTGAAAAACAAATAGCAGAGATGAGGAATGAAGTTGGGTCCTTAAATAACAAAGAAAAGATTCAAAATTAAGTTCTCTACTGTGCTGTGTTCATTGGACTTTGACTCTGGAAACTCTAAGAAAAATTTTGAGTTCAATTTCAGTAATTACATTTGGGGTTCAGAAAGGATGTTCATTACCTTTTCTCCCCCTTGCAAGATACAGCCACTGTGGTTTAATGGCCAGACTGAAGTTGAAGTTCAGAGCTGAAAGGATGATGGGTTCCATGATCTCACCTTAATGGTAGCCTCTGCAGTAGTACAATATTCTTGACACCAACCTGAACTACTACTTTAGAAAAGACTCCAGGGGTTTCTCGAAGGTCTGCCTTCTCAAGAAAAGCTAACTCTAACCGATTTGATTTTTAGAAAACTATATTTATTAGGAATAGAAGTGGGAGCCAGAATATCCTGCATGGGAAACCAGCTAGTAGGTCTGTTTGACAGGAATAGAGAGTTTTTGAAAGGGAATGGAATGAAAGAAGACTAAAAAAAGTAGGAGGGTGGTAGATTGTAGAAGGATTTAAATAACAGGCTGAGGAGTTCATATTGCATCTTAGGGACAACAGGAAGAAATTTAAGATTTTTTGGGTGATGAGGAGGGATAAAATGGTCAGACCTGTGTTTTAGGAATACCAACGTCTGGGCACCTGGGATGTTTTAGTTTTATCAACCAGGATGATTTTTGTTGTTGTTCAGATGTTTCAATCATGTCTGCCTCTTTATGACCCCATTTGGGGTTTTCTTGGCAAAGATACTGGAGTGGTTTACAATTTCCTTCTCCACCTCATTTTTACAGATGAGGAAACTGAGGCAAACAAGATTAAGTAATTTGCCCAGAATCACACAGCTAATAAGAGTCTGAGGCCAGATTGGAACTCAAATTTTCCTGACTCCAAACCTGGCACTCCATCCACTGTGCCACCTACCTGCCCAATGAAACAATAGCAAAATTCGGAGGACAGTATCTTTATCTGAGCAGACACATTTTCCCACACTTGTGTCAAGTCTGTATATAAAAGTCACTGTTCTAATGCTAAATAGTGTAACAGTACCAAATAATACTTTTCATCATCAAGAAGTAAATTCATATTTATGATTGATACTAGGTATCTTCTGGGTTTCTTATTTGTAGGAATTGGGAGGGGGGAAGAATAGAACGGTTAAGAAGAGGAAAAAGGAAAAAATATATTTAGGCCTTGGTCACAGATGGTGATGATAGAACTACCACAACAACCAAAATTTGGAAACTAAGTGGTGTTCACCTATTGGTGAATAGCTAAACAAATTGTGATATACAAATCAAATGAAATATACTGAGTCATAAGAAATGATGATATGAACAATTTCAAAAGAGACTAGGAAGACCTCTGAAATAATGCAGAGCAAAGTGAGCAAAATTAGGAGAATAATCTATGCAATAAGAACATTATAAAGAAAAACAGTTTTGAAAGACCTCAGAACCTTTATCAATATAATGATAAATCAGAGATCAAAAGAACAAAGATGAAACACAGACATAATTTCTCTATAGAGAGAAACTATGAACTTAAAATTCAGAAAGTCATGTATTTTGGGATATGGCTAAAGTAGGAAAAAATGTTTTTTGCCAGACTATGCAGCTATATATTGAGGATTTTATTTTGGGCTTTTTGTTTTACATTGCTTGGGGGCAGATTAATTTTTTTAATGCATGATGATTCAAAAAGCTATAACTACCACAAGCTTACTGGCACCATTCTAACAAGTACATGTTTTAATGAAAATGTCCATAAATATATGAGTAACCTAGGATCATAAATTTGGAGCTAGAAGGGACCTTAAAGGCCATTTATCAACCCCCTCATTTTACAGATGAGAAGACTGAGAGCCAATGAAGTTAAGTGACTTGCCCAAGGTCACACAGGGATTAAGTAACAGAGCCAGGATTCAAACTCATATCATCTCACTCCAGGTCTATAAAATAGGGCGATTATACTTCAGTAAGACCTAACATTTCCTCTCCCTGTCTCAACACATAGCAAAGCTGTGAAGTCATAGGGCACGGGGGAGAGGCAATAATAATATCGCAATAGCATTTCTATAGAAATTTAAGGTTTGTGAAATCTGTTATACATATTATTTCATTCACAATATCGAAGGTACTATTGTTATCCTTATTTTACAAATTAAGAAATTGAATCAGAGCTTAACTGATTTGCCCAGAGTCACACAGCTAGTACGTGTCTAAGGCAATATTTGAATTCAGGTCTTCCTGACTCCAGGTGCATTATTCACTCCACTTTGCCATTCAGTTGCTTCTAGTTGAAAGAACAATTTGTTATAGAATAATAGCTGGGGTTTCTAAAGACTTTAAGATTTACAAAATAGTTTCCAATGTGAAGTAGGTAGTATAAATAGAGTCCTCATTTTATAGATTAGGGAATGAAGATTCAAAAGATTTCACCATTTGCCTATAGTCATTCAGTTGGCAAGGGTTGAGGCTGAGACTCAGACCCAGGACATCTGATTCGAAGACGAGAAGTACTTCCTCTATTTCAGGATGCCACTCAGATAGACTAGTTTTTGCTGAACAAATGTTTCATGCATTCCTTAAGGCAAAAAGGCAATGCTGAAAATAGCAACATCCTCTTCAAGCATACCCCCAAAGGAAAGGACAGTCTTCATGAGGGAGTTAGGAATGTAGGATAGAAACAGCAGTTGTTCATACATTAGTCCTTTCAGCCATATTCATTTACTTGACTGATACCCCCTTCACCTTTGTTGTAGACAAATACAAAGAACATAAATGCTAAATTCTCATGAGCCTTTCTGAGAGATATGATATTCTATTAGTTGAGGAGAGAATTCAGTGAAGGATCTGTGATTTTGTCAGTCAATGAATAAGTATTTATCGAATGCACTGTGCTAGATGCTTGGGATACAAAGACAGTCCCTGCCCTCAAAAAGCTTACATTCTATCAGGAGGCAAAATAATTACAAAGCAATGGGTTTAGAGGATAGGGTTAATTGAGGGAGCAAAAGAGATACTAAAAGTTTTTGGGATCAGGAAAGGTTTCATGTAGAAGTTATCTTGAGCTGAGTTTTAAAGAAAACATTTAAAGAGATAGAAAAGAAAAGGGGGTGCATTCTAGATAATGTAAACTCTCTTCAGTAAAGTAGATCACTGCTTACGACTCAATAAATAAATCCTAGGGGACTGCTCGAGGCATACAGAATTTAGGTGACTGTCTGAGGTCACACAGTCAGGAAGTGTCAAAGACAATTTGAACCCAGTCTTTTTGACTTAATATCTAGCACTAGACATTCCAACAGTCTACATCTACAATGATTTATAAAGATAGAATAGTTCTCAAATAATCATTGCAATGATGATCATAATCATCTATGTTTATTGTCTAGAACATGAAGGTTTACAAAAGCACATTATAAATTTCATTACCTTGCTTGATTAAAGGATAATGAAGAGAACCAAAAAGTAGCTAGGTAGCACAGAGGAAATAGCACCAAGCCTGGAGTCAGGAAGACCTGAGTTCAAATCCTGCTTCAATGAAGACACTAGCTGTGTCACACTGGGCAAGTCATTTAACTTCTATTTGCCTTGGTTTCCTCAGTAGTAAAATGGAGAAAATAAAAGCACCTACCTCTCAGTGTTGATGTGAGAATCAAAGGAGATACTAATAATTGTAAAATACTTAGCACAGTGCCTGACACATAGTAGTTGCTATATAAATTTTAGCTGTTATTACAAAAGAGTAAATATAAACATGAGTCAGACTAATTTTTTGGTGTTGTTTCATTGACCACTATTACCATGGCTCTGCTATGAGAGAATCAGGGTTCCAATCCCACCTGTGTGTGTGATCTTCAAGTCACTCAAACTCCATGGGCCTCAGTTTCCACATCTATAAAATTAGAGGTTTGAATTGGCCTCTGAGGAGCTTCCCAGCTCTACATTTATGATTCTATAATCAATTAATTTACAAGCATTCATTAAGCAACAGGCACTGTGTTAGGTACTAGGGATACAAATGCAAAGAATGATATAGTAGTTTGAAACAATATGCTGACAAGAATGTGATCACATCCACAGCAAACCAAAATTACCATTTGGTTTACTTAGTTCAGTCAAACAGCCAGTCAATTCGGTGAAACATCAGTCAAACCAGATGTTTGAAGGAATTTACTGATCAGCTATCTGCATTGCCTGGCCAATACTGTGAAAATGGCAGCTCAGTAGTCATCTGCACCCCTCCTTCCTGTAAACTATTTGAACTAATACACTTCACAAAGTAGATTATTTTTTTTAGTGCAGAAATAAAGATCAAATTTGAGATGTTTATGTAATTTAATTCCACACAATTCAATAAGAATTTACTAAAAATCTTACTTAATGACCAACAAAGCATTTACAGATTTGGTACAATAAAGAGATCACTGGATTCAGAGTTAAAAGTCCTTTCTTAAAACCCTAATCCTACCACATATTAGCTAAGTGACTTTGGCAATTCATTTGCCCTTTTTGTAACTTAATTAGTTCATCTGTATAATGGGAATAATTGTACTTTACTACCTATCTGCCGTCACAAGACAATGCATGAAAGATGCTTCATATACCACATAAATGTCAGCTATTTTTATTAGAAACTGATGGGAATAAAAAAAGTTTTTGCTCTCAAGAAGAGCATTAAGTGCCTACAATATGTACAATGTTGAACAGAACATGGGCGTGACATAATCTCAAACTTTGAAGGCCCTTTTACCCTCAGCTAAAACCATCTCCCCAGTGGGCCTCCTTAAGGATCTTTTAGGGTTCAGATCTTATATTATCTGGGTAGTAATAGGTTTTTTAATCGTATTTGCATTTTCATTTGTAAATAAAGTACTTTATAAACCATGAAGCACTATATAAATATTAGTTATTTTATTTATTTATTTGTTTGTTTGTTTATTTATTTATTTATTAGGAATTCCTGGTGAGGAAACTCACACTTTTAATGTTAATCAGCTCCTTCTCTTCAACTTTGCTCAGGATCATAGTCAACATATGACAGAGGCAAGACTTGAACCTAGTTCTCATTAATTCCTGAACCTGTTCTTTTTGTTTAGTTGGTTTTGGTTTTGGAGGCAATCAAGGTTTGGTAACTTGCCCAGGGTCACACAACTAGTACATGTCTGAGGTCAGATTTGAACTCAGGTCTTCCTGACTCCAGGGATGATGCTCTATCTATTGCAACACCTGAGTTTCTCCTTTATCTATTATGCCATGCTATTTCCTTGGGTTTTCATAAATTGGACAACTAACACATTGGAAGAGATTAGTTTATCTGTTTAACTCATTACTACTTGTCACTAGCAGGTAGTAGGGTGCTCAAGGAGTGGGATACAGAACAGGTAATTTTACAAAAGCAAGTGGATATTTAAGACCTGAAGGTTATCTGGGAATGAAGGGTACTTTATTGGGGGTGGGGTTGGAGATGGAGGGTTTTTGGAGTAGTATGAAGATTCTATGCACCTAAGAATGGGAGTGGGAGAAGCAGAGGATGTCCAAAAGTAAGGTGAAAGAATGTTGAATGTTGAAGATAAATTTTGTCTGCCTAGTTATGGGCTACTATACTTGCCTGGACTCTAGCAAACAGGGCTTTAAATGGGGGAAATTAAGTTGCATGGTAAGATTAATTATGCCAACTAATGGATAACTTTATTTAAAGTCTTTCAATGACACGTCTCTATGGTTCATTAGCTCTGTGACCTTCGAAAAGTCAGGACCGCTTTCTGGCCCTTAGTTTTCTCATCTGTAAAATAAGGGTTGTTGAAGTTTTGATCTTTAAAGTCTCAACTCTAAACTTCAGTGATTCTGTGGAACTCTGCCCCAGGGAGGATAGCCCCAAAGAGAACAAGTATTTATTAAACACCTGATGCCAGGCACTGTGTTCAGGACTGAAGATACAAAGACAGGACTGAAACAGTCCCTGCCCTCAAGGAGTTGACATTCTAACCCAGGAGACAACATGCACATGTGTATCTATAGGAAAAATATAGAAAGATGAACATGTGATAATGTTTGAAGGGAAAGCACTAGCTGATGGGACAATCTAGAAAAGCTTGGTGGTACTGAACCAAGCCTCAGAGGAAACCAAAGATTCCAAGGAGCAGAGGTGAGGAGAGTGCATTCTAGGTATGAGAGACAGGCAGAGCAAAGGCACAGAAATGGGCATGTTTTATTAGAGGAGCAGCATTATGATGGATAGAGAGCTTAGCTCAGAGACAAGAAAACCTAAGTTCAAATCCTTTCACTGACACATACTGGCTGTGTGAGTCTAGGCAGTGCCTTACCCCCTCACAGCTCCCTAAAATTATATATTGCAGAACAGTCACTGATTTGCACAGGTAAAGGGAACTTCCTCTACTGGAACTCCATCGTCAAAGAAATCAAAGATCTGTACCACAAAAACAATTTGAAACTTAACATTGAACATCAATACAAAAACCTAAAATTGCTTAGTGATATTGACATTTAAACTAATGAATTTCAAAGATATATATATATACATGACAACTATCATACTGTTTTATTGTTCATTCTCTCTAAGCTCCCATCAACATTCTTTATCCATTCTCATTCACTTTTTTTTTATTTGAGCATAGCTCATTCATCTAGCTTTTGTTTTGCTTTGTTTTGGCTTTACATTATTTCCTAAAGATCTTTCAAGTTTCTTTTTTATCACTCATCCTGTTTGAATTTAATCAAATTAAAATATCTCATTAAAACAATTCATTTTACTATCCCCCTAATGCTGGTCATTTATCTACGTTATTTCCAGCTTATTTGAAACTACACATACCACTGCTACAAAAACCTGAACAAGGAGTATAAAATTATAGACTCAGAGATTTAGGGCTGAGAGGGATCTTAGAGGCCATGGAGTCCAGCACTCTTTATCTGGATGAGGAAACTGAGGCACAAGAGATTAAGTGACCTGCCCAAGGTCACACAGTTAATAAGTGTCTCAGGCAGGATTTGGACCCAGGTCTTCATGATTCCAAGTAAAGCTCCTTTTTCACTAGAACACCCAGTTTATTTGGTCTGCTAATATTTTTATAACATTTTACAAACATATTCATAGAAACACTTTCTCATCTTAATGAATTTGAAGTTTTAAATAGAAATCTCACTATTTATGTTCCTGAAAAAAATTGGAGGGGGGGCAAAAAATTGTTGATGGGGGAAAAAAGAACAGACTGAAAAACAAAAGAGAAGATCAAAATGGGCAAGCCATCATCCATGTTTCATCACATCCCAAACTCCTCAAAACTGGCCTTCAAATTTATTCTATGAGTGACCACACAAACCAAGGAAGAGACTAAGAGCAGATCCTCACATAATTAGTCCTAATAATAAACAGGCCATCTCTCTAGTTAGGATCACAGCTTGTGCTTTCTAATACACTCGATGTATTTTGGAGATTTATTTTACTGCTGTGAAAAAGAGTCTCTCAAGACCTGGGATCACCATTGGATTGTTCCGCTGGAAGGTCTTGTTAATATCATTTAGATCTAAGTCATTTAGGTGTAACACATGCATTTGGGGCAGCATTTGACTCTATAGTCCCAATGCAGTATCTAAAATCAAACCCTGACTAAACCCTATTATGAACATTTTTTTATTAAATTTAATGTTAGCATATATTAAAAAGTGCTATTCATCAGAGTGAGATTTCATTTTTATATGAGAATATAAGAATTGGATTAGTGGTTTAATTTTATCTGTACCTATAAGCAAACCCAAATGTTTATTTCTAAAGTTGTTGGTGAAAATAGGGGATGAAGGGAGAAGGGTGACTTTTATATTACTCCCCTCCCATATTATCATGACTTTTAAACCACTTCTGTTATTTTCCAAAATACTGTGAAAATATTTGCATTTCTTCAGTATTGAATGTTGAGTTAAGATTATAAACATGCAGATGTCTTGATTTTCAATCACTCCTCATCGTGTTTGTAGAAGATAACCTTTGTAGCTTTCAAAAACATCTTCCAACACCCTGGGGGGCAAATTGCCTCTATTTTCATTTCCTTTAATGGAGTTGGATCATCTTTTAATTAAAAACGTATTGAACCAGATTCTCCCCATGTATAAGTTACTCTCTGGGGGAGTAATTTATGCAAAGAGTAAATTTGACTCAATATTATATAAGAATAGGAACTGTACAATGAATACCTGGAATTTTCCATTAGTTTGTTAATCACTATAAACATGGTGGGAGGCCCCACGACTAGGGAGAAATGCTAGACTGGAGATGAGAGGGGGAAGAAGGAGGGAAGCCTTCAGGTACCACAGGGTCCCTCCTCTCCCATGCCTGTTAGAAATTTGGGGGCTGGGAGAGTGATATATTCTTTCTAAATCCAGGGACTAGGCCAGCAATACATGTGAGCACAATAGGGGACATCAATCTGGGGAATGAGATATACTGGGAAGGAATAAAAGGATAAGAACACGTGGGAATATATGGAGGCAAATGTAATTGAGAAGTAGAAAGGATGGACCAAGGAAAGTCCAGGTCTTAGAGCATGAACCATATTCAGGCTTAGTGAGCAGAAATGTGTGATGGAGGGGTCCTTTCCTTCCTACTTTGGTACAAGAACAAGTATTTCTGTTTCCTTTCAGTTTACTGTGTAGTGACAAAAAAAAAAAAACTCTTAATTGGCTGCTAAATGGAACTGAGTGTTTATTTACAAAAGGTTCAAATAAGTGAGATCTCCCCTTCTTCCCCCGGGGAGTGAGGCAAGAATTGCTGTAAGCCTCCTGGTTGGGGAAGAGGTCATGTGAATGACTGGTGTAGAGGGTGGGAAAGGAAGCGCACTCCCCTTGAGGCTCTGAACCTTATTATAACCTACTCAGAAGTTCCTGTGATACAAAGGTACTTAACCTCATTTTGTATCGTGAAGTCTTTCGGCAGCCTATGGACACCCATTCTCAGAATTTTTTTTTAAATATATGATTTAAAATACAAAGGATTACAAAGGAAACCAATTATATAGTTACCAACATATTAAAAAATTCAAGTTCATGAACCGCAGATTATAAAGCTCTGCCTAACACTACTTGATCATAGGATCATAAGTCTTGAGCTAGAAGAAACCTCTCTCAGTTCTGGGTTTCCACCAATCTGAGGAAGAAGAAGAAATGAAATGACTGAGTGCTGTCCTTAACCAGACTAACTATTTATATTCTGTACTGGGTCACCATGAAGCCATTCCTTCCATATGAAAGCAAAGCAATGTTCCTGAATGATTGAACCATGGATCACCTCAGTCAAGCAATTAATCAATAAGCATTTGTTAAACAGCTAAGTGCAAGTCACTGTGTCACACAATAGGGATACAGTGATAAAAATGAAACAGTCCCTGCCCTCTAGGAGCTTACATTCTCCCAGGTGTCCTGTGGGCTGATCCTGCTGTGGAGAAGAGTAGGACAGGATAAAATGAATTTCCTTCTTAGCTGCCCCTCTCCTGATCCCTTTCCTTGATCTTGATCCCAGACCTTAAAAGAATCTGTTCCCTAATTAATTTAAAGTGCTGCCTTCTCTAAATATCCACCTATGGTATTGTAATAGCCCATAAAGTTGAAGGGAAGAAAACCTTGAACTAACCTGAGATATAGCACCAGAACGAGGATGGAACCATTTGGAAAAGTAGGTAAGTGGCTAGGACTTGTGACTTCATCGGTTAGGGCATGGAACTGAGAGCATGGAAACTTCCCCCACTGAAATAGATAGGGCACTCCCCTGCAACTTTAAATCTTAGAAAATTGCTTGGGGGCACTGAGAAACTAAGTGGCTTATCCATAATCACATAACTTGTATGTGTCAAAGGCAGAATTTAAATCGAGGTCTTCCTGACTCCAAAGCCAACTGTCTTTCCGCTGTACTTGATGCCTTTCCAAGACCCACTCCACCATTACTCAGGAAACATTTCTGCCCTTCTCAGTTTCTATAAGAGGTCAGGATTCTGGCTGACCCTAACACTGTGCCTTATGCTGCTTAGCATCATAGCTATAATTCTTCAGCCTGGGGGAAGAATTGTTTTTCTAGGCTCCCATTTCCCTTTTCTTGGTCATTGACCCTCTGAGTCATTCCATCCAAGGCCACCTGGCTAGTCAGAAAATGGCAGCCTCTCTCCCTTTCTCTCTCTCTTTTACTCTCCCCCTACCCATCTCTGTCTTTAGGCAAGCTAATTCATCTCAGCCCCTCTGAAAAATTAAAATGTCAACATAAACATAAACATGTGACCCAACTAAGATGGGTTTGAAGAAATCAAGGCCACCATCTTATCTTAGACTCTTTAAGTCAGGTCTCTGTAGTGTAAAAATATAAGAGTGCATTTCTGGGGAAAGCACATTATTAATAACATTTTCTTTAAGGCTGCAGATTTATAGGGACAATGGAATTTAGTCATTTTTGTAAAATATTGGGACAACATGAAGACCATTACCCTAATCATAAAAACCCACAAATAGCCATGAGAAAATAAGGATCAGTTTCCACGACCAGAAGCTAAAACAATAATGATCATTGACATATTTATACAACACTTTATAGTTTACAAAATGTATTACACACACACACAACAATGCTATAAGGTCAGTAGGGTCTCTGTCCTTTTATAGATGAGTTAACTGGGAACACAGAGAAACTATGTCTTGCCCAAGTTCATACAGTTAGTACATGGCAAAGCCAGATTTCAAATTTACATTTTCTGACTTCTAGTCAAGGCTACTAAATGATTAAAACAATTACCTTTTCTTTTGATTCCTTTATGTTTGACTTTCATAGAAATCTGTTTGTTTCCTCAAAAAAAAACCCACCAAATCAGAGATTCACCTCCATTTAAATTCTAACTTCTAATTGATATAAATAGGTGTCTGGTTGAGAAAAATTGGTTGATGTCTCAGACTTCTTAACCAACTCAATTGAAACCCTATAGGCAGTGTGTTTTGGTAGGAAAGAATGCTGGACTGCAGGTCAGGTGTGACCTGTATTCCAAATCTACCTTTGATAAAAGCTGTGTTATCTTGAGTTAGTCATTTCACCACTTTGGAGCTCAGTTTCCTCCTCTTTAAATTGTGTATAATAATACTTGAAATATCAACTTTATAAAGTTGCTGTAAGAATCAAATGAGATAACCAAAGTTATCTTATTAACCTTGAAGGACTAAATAAATGTAAGCTATTGTTATTATTATTTCAAATAAAGAGTAAAAGAGTTGTATTTATAGTTTGTGCCTGAGGGATAGGGGAGAAGGAGATACTATGATCTCACCAAAACATACTGATTATTTATATCAGTAGGAGATGCATGTACTCAGTCCTTTTGGGGAAGCTACTAGTTTCCTTCCTTTGGCATATTGGAATTCTTGGTATTTGTAAAGGCATCCCTCTCTCCTAAAGGTTTAGCAAACTACTATCCTACCTTCCAAGCATTGTTAGTTCAGAAGGAAAATAATTCAGTATCTCTGCTTCATCTATCTGGCATACTCTTAGCTATTTGGACAAAAGAAAAATTGGGTTGACCCCCCAAAAAACAATCCAATTTTGGGCCATAGTTTAACAATCAACACACTAGAGTCAAAGAAAGTGGGTTCCAATACCAATTCTGTCACTAATTTCCTACATACCCAGGAGAAAAAAATCAACCACCCTGTTTCTTTATCTATAAAATGGGGAGAGAGGGTGATAATATCACATAAATATCAGCTTTTATGACTATTTCTTTCAGGACAGGACTTTTGTAAATGAATTGTATTTGAGTTAGCAAGAGACACCATGGTATTCAATAGATCAAACTTCAACTCATTATTTCTCTTCCATAATCGCCAAAGAAAATCCACCTTGCCGTAACAATATTCCCCATTTCTATCAGTGTTACCACTATTCTTCCTATAGTCAAGCTAGAAATGGTGCTTTTTTTTAACTTCTCTAGCTACTACATGTAATTTCAATAAATCTTTTCATATCTTCTTCAAAATGTTTCACAAGTATGTCCCTTCCCTTCCAAGCTTACTGCCACCCATCCTAGTTCAGGCCCTTATCATAGCATACCTAAATTATTGTGCTAATCTCTAAAATGATCTCTTTGTCTTTGATTATTCCCCTTAACCAGTTTGTCCTGCATACCATTCCCAGACTAATTTTTTTAAAACACCACTGTTATCATATCATTCCCTTGTTCCATCCTCCTAGCTCCCTATTGCCTATCTCATCTCACCTTGCCCCATCAATTCTAAAGCCGTTCACCTGGTTTGGAAAGCACTCCATTTTCTAGGGTTTTCTGTCTTTTTTCCCCTTTTTGGTGAGGCAACTGGGGTTAAGTGACTTGCCCAGGGTCACACAGCTAGTTAAGTGTCAAGTATCTGAGGTTAGATTTGAACTCAGGTCCTCCTGACTCCAAGGCTAGAGCTCTATTTCCTGCACCACTTAGCTGTCCCAGCACTCCATTTTATAACCCCATTCTATTCATTCAATGCTATTTCTCATGTTTCTCTAGCTATTGCCCTCTAAATCCCACAATAAAGAGGTTCTCCTCTCTATCCTATGACACCATGCTCATCCAGGCCTAGATCAAAGTTTCCCTCCTTCATGAAGTTCTCTAAGCCAATCCACATTGATCTGTCCCTTCACTGGACTCTTACTGAACACATAGCTGGTGCCACACATTCATATAGTTTGGCATTGAATTTTTCTCACATGATTTCACATATGTTAGTTTTACTTCCCTAACTAAATTACTTTAAGAACAAAAAAAGTATGTCATATGTTTCATTGTATCTTTCACAGCCTGACAACTAGTAGGCACTCAAAAAATAGTGGACATTAAGGTAATTATAATTACCTTAGCATATGAATTGGATCTCTGGGCAAGGGTCATTTCTGGTCCTCTGATCTTGTATAAAATGTCATTAAAGGATAAAAAAGGTGATACCCTCTCCTTTCCAACTGTCTTATTTCTATTGAGGGTACTACCATTCTTCCAGCCACCCATGTTCACAACCTAGGAGTCAGTCAATAAACATTTATTAAGTGCCTATTATGTGCCAGGCACAGTGCTAAGTCCTGGGAATACAAAGAAAGGCAAAAGACAGTTCCTGATCTCAAGGAGTTCTAATGGGAAAGACATTAAACCAACTGTGTACCATCAAAATACAGGATAAACTGGAGATAATTAACAGAAGGAAGGTACTGGAATTTAGGGAGATCAGGAAGGCTTCTTATAGAAAGTGGGATTTTAACTGGAACTTAAAGGATGCCAGGGAAGCCAGGAGGCAGAGATGAGGATGGAGAGTATTCCAGGCATAGGGACAGCCTGTAAAAGTACTGAGTCTAGAGATGGAGTCTCTTGTGCAAAGAAAAAGAAGGAGGCCAGTGTCACTGGATCAAAGAGTACATGGCTCGGAATAAGGTACAAGAAGACTGGAAAGGTAGAAGGGAGCCAGGTTACGAAAGGTTGTGAATGGCAAACAGAAGATTTTATTTTTAATCCTGAAGATGATAGAGAGAACACTGGAGTTTATTAAATAGGAGAGTGATGTGGTCGAACCTGTGCTTTTGGAAAATTAATTTGACAGCTGAGTGGAGGATGAACCGAAGTGGAGAGAGACTTGGGGAAGGAAGGCCCACCAGCAGTCTTTAGCAGTAATCCAAGTGTGAGGTGATAAGGACTCACACAAGGGTGATGGCAGTGTCAGAGAAGGGGGCTGTACAAGAGGTGTTATGAAGGTAAAGTGAATAGGCAACAGATTAGATATGGAGGTTGAGAGAGAATGAGGAGTTGAGGATGACACCTAGGTTGCAAGCCTGGGTGATGGGGAGGATGAGTGGTGCCTTCGATAGTAATTGGGAAGTTCCAAAGGAGGAAGAGCTAGGAGGGAGCTCAATTTTGGATGCTGAATGTGAATCATCCTTGTGCACTCTCACTCACCCCTCATAACTAGTCAGTTGTCAAGTGTTTCGAGTTCTAGACCTCTTTGATTCCGCCAGTTCTGTCATCTGTACCATCGTCTGCACTCAAACACTCTGCAGTCACCACCCTCATTCAGGCTTGTCAGGGCCATGGGTCTAGCTGACTGGGGGGTGAGGAACCTATGGCCTCGAGGCCACGAGTGGCCTTCTAGGTCCTTGGATGTGGCCTTTTGACTGAGTCCAAATTTTACAGAACAAAAACTTTTATTAAAGGGATTTGTTCTGTGAAGTTTGGATTCAATCAAAGGACTGAACTTGAGAACCTAGAGGGCCCCACAAGGCCTCGAGGCCACAGGTTCCCCACCCCTCTAGCACCAGCACCTTCTTAGTTCAGAATCTATGCTGGATGAAATGAGGCATTCTTGAGTCATTAAATATTTACAGAAAGAGGTTGACCTTGCCCTAGCAAAGCAAGGACAAGAAACAAGGACTCAATGGCACTTAGCTCCTCCAGGTGTAGCACTCTTCATCTCCATCTGGAAATGCATCTAGTCAATAGGTCACCGGGGTATGGCAACTCATACAAACTCAGGCACCCACCAGGTCTAAGAAGTACAGACTTCATGTCACAGGGACTTTTTTTCTTTTTCACCCCTAGATAACTAGAAAGCTGCCTCAGACAGGTGGGACCAATCAGGTTCCAGGGGCAACTTTGTCATGGGCCTACCTATGTTGGCTAGGAGAAGAAGGAATGGGGAGGTGGATGAGAGCTGCCTCAGGGAAACTGAGACTCATCAGGTCTGGGGGCAGCTTTGTCTTCTTGTAGGTAAACAGGCCTGTGGGTGGGAGGAAAGAAGATGCCAAGAGCAATTTTAGTCCTATCCCTTCTCTCTGGATTATTGCAGTAGCTTCTTGAATTGCCTTCCTTCACCTAATCTCTCTCTTATTCAATCTACCCTCCAGCTGCCAAACTGATACTCTTTTTTTTTATTTAAGGCAATTGGGGTTAAGTGACTTGCCCAGGGTCACACAGCTAGTAAGTGTCAAGTGTTTGGTCTGAGACCGGATTTTAACTCAGGTTCTTCTGACTTCAGGACCGGTGCTCTATCCACTGCGCCACCTAGCTGCCCCCAAACTAATACTCTTAAATCACAGTTCAGACCATGTAGTAACTTAGTAACTCTCCAGCTCAAGAAGTGTCAGTGATTCCCCATTGTCTGTATTACAAAATGCAAATTCATTTGTTCGGCATTTAAAGCTTTTTTTTTTTTTTAACAGTCTGGCTGTGGCCTATCTTCTCAGTCACATTTTCCTTTACTCACTAGCTAATTTGCTGTTCCACATATACTACATTCCATCTCCTGCCTGCCCTTTTTGCTTAGACTGAAGTATTTATGAAGCATCTATCCCATGCCTGGGCAGTTCGGTGGTGAAGTGGCTAGAGCTCTGGCCTTGGAACCAGGAAGACTCATCTTCCTGAGTTCAAATCTGGCCTCAGACGCTTACTAGCTGTGTGACCCTGGGCAAGTCACTTCACCCTGTTTGCCTCAGTTTCTTATCTGTAAAATGAGCTGAAGAAGGAAATAACAAACCAGTCCAATATCCTTGCAAAGAAAACCCCAAATGGGGTCATAAAAAGTCAGACACAAATGAAAAGATTGAACATTCCATGCCTAGGTTGCTTTCCTTCCTCGCTTCCACTTCTCAGTATCCTTTAAGGGTCAGTCAGATAAGTGCTATATCAGAACCAATTGGATTCTGTCTCCAGGTTCCTGAACTCTGATTAGTGAGATTCCACCTTACCTTTACTGGAATCAGGCCTCCATAGTTACATTTTGCATTATCCCATTAGATTATAAACTTCTTTTTTGTTTGTTTGGTTTTTTTTTGTTTTTGCTTTTGTTTTTGTTTTTTGACTAGGCAATGGGATTAAGTGACTTGCCCAGGGTCACACAGCTAGTAAGTGTTATGTGTCTGAGGCTGGTCCTCCTGAATCCAGGGCTGGTTTTCTATCCACTGCGCCACCTAGCTGCCCCTAGATTATAAACTTCTTAAGAACAGGAATAGCCCATACCACACCACAGCCCTGACCAAATCACTTTACATTTATTTTGTATATATCCTCTACTTACTTATCTATCTACCTGTATTCCCTCCAACATAAGCTCCTTGAGAACAGAGACTATTTCACTTTTTTTAACTCTCGCACCTAATACAGTGCCTAGTATGTATTAGGTACTTAATAAAAGATTATTGATTAATTGATTGATTAGAGATTAGAGTTCAAAGTAGAAAGAGGGAAGAAACCCACTGAATATATATTTCTGGGGAGGATCAATTTAAGAAAAAAAAAATCTAGTTCTTGGTTATGCTTCTCAGCCTGAGAATGACTAAGGAACTCTGGGAGAGGACCTATCAATCAGTCAGAATCGGATTAAAGAGAGCTTTGGAACAGCACAATACTGAGAAGGACGCAGGACACATGGCCAAGCTAGTCTTTTCAAATTCTTTTTGTGGGGGCAGCTAGGTGGCATAGTGGATAGCGTACCAGCCCTGAAGTCAGGATGGACCTGAGTTCAAATTGGCCTCAGACCAAACACTTGACACTTACTAGCTGTGTGACCCTGGGCAAGTCGCTTAGCCCCAATTGCCAGGAGAGAAAAAATAATTCTTTTTGTGGTTAGGGAAAGAAGAAAAGAACAGAAGATGGGAGAGAAAGGAAGAGAAGAAGAAAAGAGCCTTATGAGCTCAAAATGTCTATTTTCCCATTTCAGCACAAATTGAAGTGATACCATGCAAAATTTGTGGCGATAAGTCCTCCGGAATCCACTACGGAGTCATCACATGTGAAGGCTGCAAGGTATGAGACTTTCATAGAACCTGGTCAAAAGCAACAGGGCACTTGGCTGGCTTCCTTTTAATTCATTATATACATACATGTGTATGTATATATATATTTATGTATATGTATATGTATGTGTGTATATGTAACGTGTGTGTGTATATATAATTGACTGACCAGCCAACAGTGCCTTATAAACTGCTTTTTGTTTAAGGTCCTGAATTATTCACATGCACAGCAGCCACATAAATACAGCAGCTTGCTGTGTTAGCAGTGTCGTCCCCATTAAACTCGAGGGCACTTGCTACCTGTGAGGGCAAATTAGAGGTTAAAAATAAATATTGTAAGGTGATAGCTATAAACATTTCCCTGAGTCTCTTGAGAAAGAGGAAGCCAGTCTAACTGTTGCAAAAGGAATTTACTTTCATGGTCAAGGAGAAAAGCCAAAAGAATTTTAGAACCGCAAAAAAAATCTTAGAGGTCATCTAGGTCAAAATCATTTTACACATAAAGAAACTGAGGCTTAGGTAGGCAAATTTATTGCCCAAAGTCAGCATGGTAAAGTAGAAACTGTGCTGCACTTAGAATCAGATGAGTTTAATTCTTGACTCTATCACATGCTACATATGTGACCTTATCTAGTGTGGCAGAGGGGAAAGAACACTGGTTCTGGAGTCCGAGAACCTGGATTCAAATCTTACTGCTGATGCTTGCTACCTGTTTGACCTTGGGAAAGTCATTTCTCATCTATAGGCCTCATATTCCTCCCTGGTAAAATGAGAAAGTTAGACTAATACCCTCTGAGATTCTTCCTAGCTCTAGACCTGTGATCCTAACTCACTTTACCTCTGAATGTCTGTTTTCTCATCTATTAAGATGGATCAAATGACCTCTAAGATTCTTCCCATCTCTAATTTATGATTATGCTTAGTCACAGAACTGGGAATTAAAAACCATTTTCCTGATTCCAAGCCCATTACTATTTCCTCTGCCTTGTCTTCCTGTCTTCCAAAAATCAAAAGAATTTAAGTGAGCAGCTCCCTTTCAAAGAAATCCTAACAGAAGTGAAACAGTTAACATGTATCCAATCTTAAAGCTAACAAAATCAGATACATAACAACAAGTTTACAAAATGAATGATGCGAAGTAAAAAGGGAACTATAGATCAAATACGGAGAGGGAAATGAGAACTGTTACACGATTGTTTCAAAGTCATATGGGTTAGGACTGCAAATAGAACATGTAAAATGCAGCACAGCATGTGTGGGGAAAGGTGACATTACAGGTGCAGTTATTGGAAAGAGCAATTACGGACCTGATTGAAGATGCAAGCAAAGTGAATCATTATTTAATGTCAGTAAACTGAGGCGAGAAACAGCACAGTCATAGATTCTGAGATCCGATCTTCATTTGAAGAAACTTTCAAATATAAATGAAACAAAGCCCATTGTAACACCATTGAATAGTGATGCTGGGTGAGAAATTGACAAGTCTTTTTATAATGCTCACACAAAGTGTGATCCCTGTAATTGAAATTGGCACCAAAAAAAGAGGGGGGAAAGGAAATAAATGATAAAAGAAAAAAGAAAGAGAAAAGCTTTATCTCAGTAACCAGTCAACATCCCTAGCTCCCTTGGATATGATTACTGTTAATCCTTTTGTGAACCTCCAGAGATGTCCCTTAATATTCTCCTGCACCACAGCTTTATAATTAAAGGTTGGAAATGTATAAGCTGCATGCATTGGTTCCTTCCCTGGCCACCATTTCCTACAGTAAAGGTAAAATGACGTTGTCTCTCTTCCCTCTCCTGGCATCAATTGTTACTTCTCATTGGGCAAATAGACATAATTTTTTCCTAACTTTCTGAGATACTGGAGTTAAGATGTTTCTCTTACAGGGAAAGACACTTCACCTCTATTGTTTTTTATATAATCCATTCCTTTTCACATTAATATTTCTTGAAAGGTTGCATCACTTAGTTCAATGTCAGGTGAAACTGGTTCATGTTTAATTGTAAAACAAACAAACCCTAGATGAAAAGGAAAAGAAAAAAGAATCTCGAAGTATGAAGAAATGTTTTCCATTTAGAATCAAAACCATTTTGCCAACATTTTCTTCTCTATGCTATAATCAACCTAATTAGAATATAGGTAAATTTAGATTCCAAAGGATTAAATGGCTTGCCAAATTTAAAACAACAGGTCAGTAGCCACATTGGGAATAGCATTTAAGTGTTCTGGCTTCCTGTCATCTTCTCCCTTCTGCCTCTCCTCTTTGAATAGAAATCAACCTTCAGCAAAGAATGTAGCTATTGTTCTATGGGGTACTGAGCATTGAGTTAAAATGACATCCTGAACCACAGAAAGTTAAAAAAAATTTAATGATTAAAAGAAATTAAAACATGCTATAATTTTCTTCAAATAAGAACCTCAAAGAATTTTTTTAATAATAGCAAGGCAGCACTCCACATCAACCCTCAAATGTTTTGTGACATTATTTTCAAGTCAGTACCAACAACTCATTTTTAAATAACATTGACTCAGCTCATGCATTCATTCAAATCCCTGTTCATTCAATAAAATTTGAAACAGAAACTACTTTTCATGCCAAAAAGCACATTTGCAATAATGAGCAACAGATAAGCAAGAAATGCTTCATAATTAGTGTCAAATTGGCCTTAAATTAAGCCTGTAGCTATAGCTTCAGGAAAATGTTTCTCAGTCAGTATCAGACCTGTGCTCCACAGTTTTTCATCAGCTCTTTGACTAAGTCGTTCTTAAGCACCAAAAGGTACAAACCACACAATGCTTATTGAAATGTAAGTCTCATGTCACTGTTAATCAAGGTATATTTGCTGAAATGATGCTGTATGACTTGTTTTCATGGATTCCAGGAAGCCATGTTCTTTCTTTCTGGTACTTGTCGTAACTTCAATGCAATTATTCATCCTCGAGTGTCAGCCCAGTTTCAATCTCATTGTGAATCCAGTCTCTGCTGCCATCCAGATCTCTCATTCTGCTATGATTACACCTCTGGATCCCATTGTTGTCACCCTTTAAATCTCATAGTCCCATTCCATTGGATAGATCATACTCATGCCTATGCTGTGATGATGCTAGTTCTTTTCAATGCATGGCATTAGCTATTGCTGAGGATGGGGGAAGAGGTAGTAGAACCCAAGGCTGGTTCTGATACTGGAATGAGATGGTTGGCCTGTCCTCAAATTAATTTCTGAGGTTCAGCAAGTAATTAACTAGGAGTCTAGGTTCCATTAGATAGCTGGGAAAACACAGGGACTGATGACTCTGGTCAAGTGTTTAACTCAAGGACACTTAGGAAATCAAATCAATAAACATTTATTAAGTACTTATAAAGTACCAAGCACTAAACTAAGTGCCAAGGATATAAATAAAAATCAAAAACCGTCCCTGCCCTTAAGCAGCTTACATTCTAGTGGAGAAGATGATACACACCACCATTGAGTTCTTTCCAAGCTGTGACCCCATGTTTTTTTCCCTTCAGAACCTGTGTGTGTATGTGCATGCTGTCTGTGTATGTGTGTCTGTTTCTGTTTCTCTGTGTGTATGTATATGTATTGGCAGCTGCAAAATCCACTTCATTCAACTTTTCCTAGAGCAGGATGGTACTGTGAGAAGAACAATGACTCTGTCAGTGGACCCAGGTTCCAATTCAATAAGTGCCAGAGGGAGGACACATTCTCTTTATGATCTTGGGCAAGTCATTTAGCCTCCATGGGCTCCAGCTTTCCCATCTGTAAAAGGGGAAAAGATAGAGTGGAAGTCTCTTCCAGCTCAGATCTATAATCCTATGCTTAGACATAAGCTTGTTCCCATTTTCTCACATAGGACTGAAGGACAAACAGAAACCTTAGGTTCTGTGCTTATTCCTACTTTATCAGTTTACATAGCACATTCTGGGGACACTCTACCTTTCTGTGACTGTCATGTCCATGAAATGCTGCTTTATTCTTCCTGGAGAAAGTCTGCATTTGGGAGAACCTGAGCAGGATCCAAAGGGAGGTATACAAAGAGTTTTTACACATAAACAAATTTGTGTTGACAGTGAATCCCCTCCAAAGAAACCTCACCATAGAGAACATCCCCATCCATGCATGGTAATGGTTCTTGGGTTTTGTTTCCTATAAATATCTCTCTCTCTCTCTCTCTCTCTCTCTCTCTCTCTCTCTCTCTCTCTCTCATCCTCTCCTTCCTTCCCTCCCTCCAGGGATTCTTTCGAAGGAGCCAGCAGAACAATGCTTCTTACTCCTGCCCAAGGCAGAGAAACTGTTTAATTGACAGAACGAACAGAAACCGGTGCCAACATTGCCGGCTGCAGAAGTGTCTTGCCCTAGGAATGTCTCGAGATGGTAAAGAGTTAACATCTTGCTCTCCTATTTAAGCTTTTTCAAATGGCTGCTGCTTTGCTGGAGCCAATTTAAACCCCTTGTTACAGTTTCCAGAGGGTGGGAATATGAAAGAGGAGAGAGGGGGGGAAAAGACCAATCTGATAGCATATTAACTGGAAACATAGAAGGTTTTTGGGGGGAGTGGAGGGAGAGGGAACGACACACATATCCAAGGGTGTTTGGTGAGAAAGTAACGAGCTGAACAGGTGCGTAGAGGAAGCAAAATGTTTTTTTTTTAAAGCTTTGCAAACACAGGGAGCTAAAGAGATCGGCTAAGTGACATGCCTAACCTGGGGCACACCTGCTAGTTAGGTGTGAGTTCAGCTAATAAGCCTGATAGATTTTTGCTTGTAAGAAACAGGGTTCATGAGCTGCTGTATATGATCAGGTCTATCTTGCAGATGATTTGCTCTTATCCTAAAATCCATCTTCCAGTTCACAACCAACCCTTAGCAAAGCCCAGCTGTCAAGGACCAGTGTGTATTTGGAGAGTTGTTTAGGACAATTTGCCCCAGAATCTAACACAATAGGGACCCTTTCACAATAGCTACCACTGTAAGTTCCTCAACTATGAACTTCATGGATAAAGCCACATTCCCCCCCCCCCAACTAATTCCTGAATAAAGGTAAGAAGGAAGTAATGCTTTGAGCAAGGGAAAGGAGAAGGGGAAGGAGGGGGAGCCATTTGGCCTTTTCCAGCATATTGCAGGGAATCTTGGGATCCCAACAAATACTGAAATGGCATTTCTCCCTGATGCTATCTCCCACGTGACTTGAGCAAGTCATTTAACCTCTCTGGGCCTCAGTTTCCTCACATGTAAATGAAGAATTGAACTAGATAAATTCTCAGATCCCCTTGAGGTCTTACTTTATGACCCTGTGACCCCTATGATCAGATTGATCTCTTCAGCTATCTGAGATTCTGGTCACACTCTCTCTGTTACAGTTCTTAGCAATAAACTTTTGTAAAAAAAAAAAAAGAGGTGATTCTATATTCATATTTCAAAGTGATGATAATTATCATTCATTTACTTTTAGCACACTTTGAGGGCAACTGGAGTTAGTGTGTGGCATGGTTTTAAGTACCTGGATAAATTCAACTTGACACAAAGCTTGACAGCTAACACATAAAATACTTGGTCCTTAGCCTGCCTTCCCTAAACAGGAAAGTCCTTCCAGGTATGTCATTTGAATCTGCAGCTCCCTTTGTCCCAGAGACATCCACCCCACACCTTCCCCAAGGAACCTGCCTTTCTTCAGCTAAGGGCATCAAGGAAATGCTTTTTGATTTACGAACACGTAAAGGAGCAACGAATGTAGGCATCTTCTAACCAATCATGTTTCTGTCCCTCCCTTGCTATCTGCATAGAGGGCTGCTCCCAGAGATTGTATATCTAGAAACTAAATCATCTCACCAGAGACTTCCATGTGACATGATCTGACCTATGCTTTTAAGAAGATCCAGAAAAGGAGGAAAAAGAGAATTTTGTGAATGGCTAAAAATAGTATTCATTGGAATTGGTTTAGCAGGATTACACATGAATTTGAATTGTGGGTTATGTAACTCATTTCTACAATGTGAGGGCAGCACATTAATTGACACCAGCTTCAAAGTCTCATTTATAAATGAGGAGTGAGCCCTGAATAATAGTAATGATGGTGATGATGATGATGATACTTCTATAGTGCTTTAAGTTTTACAAAACACTTTACAAGTGTTCTTCACAATAACTCTGGAAGGTGGGGGCTATTATCCTTACTTTACAGATGAAGAAAATAAGGCAGAAAAAGGAAGGAAGGGAGAGAGGAAGGAAAGAAACATTTATTAAATGCCTACTATGTGCCAGACCCCATGTTAAGCACTTTACAAATATTATCTCACAACAGCTCTACAAAGTAGGTGGTATTATTGTCCCCATTTTATAATTGAGGAACCTGAGGTAGACAGAGATTAACTGACTTGCCCAGGGTCACATAGCTAGTAAGTGTCTGAGGCCATTTTAGAACTCAGGTTTTCTTGACTCTGGGTCTGATATTTGATTCTATTATGGAAAGAAAGAAAACATATTCTCTTCTCACTATCAGGATTTGTGATGTTGAATGACATCATGGGGAAGAAAGAGTTACTATCCAAGAGGACTCAGGCCAGGAGTCAGTAGGGATTTAATTCAGCCCACAGAGGAGAGGAGGCTCCTCACCTACCCTGGCATGAGAAGGTTCTGGGGGCTATTTAATAGTGGAATAACATTCTCACAGGAGGAAGGAATAAACCCCATTAAATAAGTCTCTGAGAAATAAAAACAATATGATGTCTAAAGACACTGGAGACCTAAGGAGGATGATAAGCAGTCAAACCATGGGTCAAATAACCATCCTGAAGATGCCAGAAATGACTTCCCAAATTCCTCCTGCAGATGAGTACATGCCAAATGAGTGGTGAGAAGAAGGCAAGGGGAGAAAAAATGGAATTCTTTCTTGAAGTGAAAAGTCTCTTCTTTGTATCATATGGAGGAGGTTTGATTTTTTCTGAAGCTTTTATGTGGTCCAAAATGTTATGTCTTGGACTGGTTAAAGTAAGCATTCCCAAAGTGCTTTAAAGGTATTAATAGTGACCAGACTAAGACTGCTCAATCTAATTTGATTCAACAAGCATTTATTATTTGCCAGGCACTGTGCTCAGCTCTGGAAATACAAAAACAGAAATGAACTTAGACCCCACTGGAGAGAAATATGTATTAAGGAAGGTCGATGCAAAATCAATGCAATACAAATTGCAAAGTGATTGGGAGAGGAGGCAAGGCAGGGGTAAGACAATTGGGCAGGAGTGAAAGAGGGGATCAAGAAAGACCTTGTCTAGGAGGTGACATGAGTCAAGCCTTGACTGAAGCAAGAATTCCAAGAGGCAGATGTGAGGAAGGAGAGCTTTCTAGGTAAAGAGGGTTACCTTGTACACAGGCACAGAAATAAGAGATGGTGTGTACAAGAAAGAGCAAATAAGCCATTTTGACTAGAACATAGATTGAGTGTTAGAGAACTATGCAAAACCAGCATAGGTATAGAACGATTGACTGTAATCAGATTGCAAATGGATTTAAACGCCAAACGGAAGAGTTTGTGATTCATCTGAGGGGCACTGGGAAACCAGTGCTGTTGGGGAGTAACATGATCAGACCTATATTGGGGGGAATTAATTTGCCAGATTTGTGAGAAGTTTGCTTCATTCTGACAATTGTTCAAGGTATTTGGCTGCCCCACTTGTCCACAGGAAGTTTCCCTTGACCATGGCTGCGCATTCAAACATTTTAAACTGCTAGACAGGGGTGGGAAACCTGCAGCCTTGAGGCCACATGTGGCCTTCTATATCAAGTGTGGCCTGATTCAGTCAAAAGGCTTCACTTAAAGGATCTAGAAGGCCACATGTGGCCTCAAGGCTTCAGGTTTCCCACCCCTGTAGGGCATCCTCAGCAACTGCTGTTGAGACTTCCATAATTCCCCCAGAGTAGTTATCACCATTCCTAAAGTTATTTTTGGCAGCTAGGCAGTACAATAGAGTGCTGAGCCTGGAATCAGGAAGATGAGTCTTCCTGAATTCAAATCTGGCCTCAGACACTTAATAATTGTGTGACCCTGGGCAAGTCACTTAACCCTGTTTGCCTCAGTTTCATCATCTGTAAAATGAGCTGGAGAAGGAAATGGCAAGCCACTCCAGTATCTCTGCCAAGAAAACCTCAAATGGGGTCAAGAAGAATCAGATACAATTGAAAATGACTGAACAACAACAAGAAGTTATTTATAAGCTAACAGAATCATAGACCTAGAGATAGAAGGAAAATTCAGAGACTATCCAGTCCAACTTCCTAGGAATAGGCAGGTTAAGTGACTTTTATAAAGTTCACATAGTGCATGGGGAAGAGTGCTGGATTTGGAGTCATACACACTGGGTTCAAAACCTGGTTCTACCATGTTGAACAAACCATGTTATATCTTTGGGAGTGGTATCCTCATCTATAAAATAAGAGGTTTGGACTAGATGTCTTCTGAGTTGCCTTCCTTCTCTAAATCTATGATCTTATAAACAGCAACTACCACCAATTGGCAACTCCTGGTCATCCAGCAAACTGATGGAAATCTAGCATGGCCAAAGCTGAAAATTAAGATTGGGTGTGTAGTAAACAAATTATCAAACCTTCCAACACTACTCTTTTACTTAATTTCCTTTTAGCCGAGCTCTTTTCATGCCTGTAAAATTCAATGTCTTTGTTGAAGGACTCTAAACATCCTTGTAGACTGTTCCTTTTTTTAAGCGTCATCATCATCATCATCATTATCATTCCCTAATAATGTTCTACAGCCTGAAATGGAAACTAAATAAAATATCATCCCATCTTTGTCCAAAATTTAGATGTATTTGCACAAAAGTATTATGTTCAAAACATCTTGCGGTGACAAAAAAACAAAAACCCTGGGTTGTATAGGTCATTATTCTGATTTAGAGGGCCAACTAATATGCTTTTCCCGCATATCTCTATTTCCTATAGTTGTTACTTTATAAAATCCTTTAGGAAGTCACATACCCCTGTAGAAGATCAAGGTTATAGTTAATATTTCATCAAGGATTTTCAGAACCTTCTGGTCCATTCCACCAGCCCAGAAACACCATCCTTGCTCAGTGACAAAGTCCATATAATTAGATACTTAATTGCATACCTTGAGCTGGTTGATATGTTTGCACATGGTAGTCATTATGATTCATTTCAAAACAATCTATTTACAATGTTCAGCTCTCCATTTCTCATAAAGTGAATTACTGACAGATAAATTTGACTTTTGAATCATTCTGAAAGTGCTTCCTTTTTATTAAAGTTTCCCAAAGTTTTCTTTTTAAGTCTGCTACAGGAAACATTAATCCATTCTGACAACATTCATCAAGTGAAAAAGAAAAATTGCTATAAACAGCAATAAGTGGAAAGTGACAAGAGGCAATCTCTAACAATCTAACTAAATTTAGTCAAACTAAACTTATTTAACCATATAATTCACTATTAATAAGCATCCATTCAGATTACAAATATCAGTAATATATGTTGTTGTTATTCAGTCATTTTCAGGAATGTCCAACTTTTCACGACCCCGTTTAGGATTTTCTTAGCAAAGATACTGAAGTGGTCTGCCATTTCCTTCTCCAGATCATTTTACAGATAAGGAACCAAGGCAAATAGGGTTAAGTGACTTGTCCAGGGTCACACAGCTAGTAAGTGTCTGAGACCAGATTTGAACTCAGGAAGATGAGTCTTCCTGATTCCAGGCTTGGCACTCTATCCACTGTGCCACTTGACTGCCCCATCAGTCATATTATCCTTGGGCAACTCCAGAAACTCTAGTTCAACTTCAGATTCTACAGCCAAATCCAAGAATTTATTTAGGATCATAAGTTTAGAATTGTAAGGGACATGGAAAGTCATCTAGCTCAACCTTCATTGTACAGATGAGAAAACTAAGACCTGAAAAGGTGAAGTTGTTTGCACAAGGCCACATGTGTAATAAAAGATAGAATGTATTTAAGCCTAGTTCCTGTGGTGACACAGCCAGGATTCTTATCTACACACCACTGTTTCCAATATGTGGGTAGAAATGGTTGTAAGGAGAGATCACCATAAAAGGGCAAAGTAAAGACTACCATAAAAATGTCCAATTTTCATATTAACAATATTACCTTATATAAAGGGTTTTGTAGCTTCTAAAGCATTTACTAATCATTATCCCATTTGGTCCTCACAATAGCTGTTTGAGGCAAACAATCAAATATTATTATCTCCATTATATAGCTGTAGAGACTGAGACTCAGAGAGCTTAAGAAAAGTTTAAAGGTCACAGAGTTAGCAAATGACAGAGCTGGAGCTTAAACCTAGGTCTACTAATGTCAAATTTAGTGTTTTTTCAAAAAAAAAGCTGACTACTTCTTAAGCATTCACCTAGTATATAGTGCTATGCTAAGTGTTTGGAAGGCTTACAGTGTATGGGTGAAAGTATTCCCTCTGTGCATATAGAGATGTGATTAACGGAATGATAGTGTAAATTCAAGTTTAAGATGTTTTCCATTTCAAATGTGTACTGTTCTGATTAAGGTGAAGGCAGTAAGAAGATGTAAATATTCTAAAGATCAACAGAATTTTTTTGAGCAGGCATCTACTATGTGCCAGGCACTGTGCTTCACTTAAATCCAATTCACAGACAAGTCAAGACAGCACCCTGTAATGTCAACCCTCTTCGAAGGACAGACAAAAACAACAGTTTAGTGATGAAGATAAAAAGACAAAAAGCAAATGGTCCCTACTCTCTATTCCATCAAAAACAGAGAGTATCCCCTAGGGATTAAGCTTTGTTACTGAGATTTATCCATGTAATTGATTTATTTACAAATAACACTGAGGAAGGGACTGTCTATAGAAAAAGTAGATAAATCCATTTTTGCAACAACAACAAAACAAATTTAATGGAGTAGTGGAAAGAGCATCAGACTTCAGGTCAGAAAGATCTAGATTCAAATCCCATCTCAGATACTTACTGGTTGTGTGAACAAGAGGGCAAGTAACTGAACCACCTCTCTCAGCCTTAGTTTCTTCATCTGTAACATGAGTGTTAATAATACTTAATAGTGTTTAACTTGCAAGGTTATTATAAAAATAAAATGAGAGGGGGAAGGGAGTGAGAGAGTAGAGAGGGGGGACCAAGTATAGAGATGGAGGAGGGGAGAGAAGGGAAGGGAGAGAGGGAGAGAGGGAGGGAGAGAGGGAGGTAAAGGGAAGAAAGCAGGGAAAGAAGAGAGGGAAGGAGAGGGACAGAGACAGAGAAATAGACACATAAAAATCCTAGCATTTGTACTCTATTTGAAGCAGATGAAGATGGAGACAGACTTGACTTGTGATTTCATTGATTGAGGGAACTCTCAGATGAGGAAACACCCTTTCCTTCTCTGTAATTAATGACCTTAGAGTTTCCTAGGACACTGAGAAATCAAGCGACTTTCCAAGGATCACATAGCCATCATGTGTAAGAGGCAAGACATGAACCCAAATCTTCCCTGGCTTCAAGGCCAATTCTCTACCCCCTAGGCCATGTTGCTTTTCAGGATACAGACTTCTAATCCCAAATAGGCAGGAGATGAATTCAAATCAAACTTTTGGCAGTATTTCTATTTCAATTGGTATACATTCCTGGATTCACTAAAAAGCCTCTTAGAAAAGATAATGTCTTTCTAGAAATATTTGTGGATGCAAGCAGTCTTTTGAGAACTTTTTTTTAACAAATATATAGCATAGTAGGGTAGAAAGAGGCTTAGACCAGAAATCAGGAGACCTAAGCCCCAGTCAATCAATGGATATTTATGAATTACTTACTATGAGCCAGGCACTGTGCCAAATACTTGGGGATACTCAAACACCCTCTAGCTATGTGACTTTAAGCAAGTTTCTGAAGTAAGCTACTGGGCTTCAGTTTCCTCCACCATCATGTGAAGGGGGTTAGATTAGATTACCTATAGACATATTTTGGAATTGATTGCATGACATGAAAGACACTTGCAAAGAACCTGCATCAAAGAAGGTGATATGCTCTATAAGTGAAGCCAAATAGATTTAGAACTAGAAGAAATTTAGATTCCATTGAATAGAACCCCTTCATTTTGCAGGTGATGAAACTGAGGCCCAGAGAGGTTAAGTTGCCTAAGGTCACATAGTGTCTGAGGTGAATTCAAACCCAGGTCCTCTGTCTCCACATCCCCATGCTTTTTCCACTTCACCAAAAGAAAACTTACTGAAGAAACTAGGGACTTTCCTCTACCTCTTTTAACACTCCCCAGATATCAGTGCCAAACTCCAGAGGTCCATTTGCTATCTCTGATTCTTGCTGCATGACCAACCCACCTCCTTTTCTATTCCTGCTTTTTATTAATGTCTTTTTAAACCTCTCCCTCTCATATAATGCACCATTGGTAACAAACTACTACCTTCCCAGCTTCACCTACACTGATATTCTTTTATTCTAATTTAGAATGCACTGTAGGATTATTAATTTAAAGGTGGAAGAAACCTCAAAATGTCACCTACACCAACCCCCTCATTTTGTGGAAAAGGAAACAGGCCTAGAAAGGTTCATAGAATTATACAAGGTCACATATAACATATATATATTAGTCACATATATAAGTGGTATATGCAGAATTCCAACCCAGATCCTCTCCTCAGAGGCCAGTAAGTCCAACCCTTACCTGAGCAAAAAATCCTCTCTATAATATGTTTAACAAGAAATCATCCAGCTTCCACCTAGGAGACCTCCAAGGATTGGAAACTCATTACCTATTTAGGCAGCAGCACTTTCCATTTGGGGACAACACAGATTGTTGGAAGTTTAATTGTAAGGTCCTTGAAAGCTTCCTCTTCTTGTAACAATAAGGGAGCGTGGATGTTCTTGTTCTGAGACCTAAGCAGATCATCCTGCCCTACACTCCACTCCCACATCTCAGCATCCGAGGGAAGCAAAAGTGGGGGGGGGAGAGGAAGACATTGTCAAAAAAAAAACTTGCCCAATGGAGATCCTCTGCATTATCATTAACATCATCTTCTTCATCCCTATTCTTATTTTAAACTAAATATTTTATTTAAAATATTATTTTAAACTAAATACCAATGTCCAAAACATTGGCAGGTATTTGAAGTCTTGTAGTAAGATGTAGAATTCATGGTCCCTGATCTCAAGAAACTCATGAAGTCTGAGAGAGCTGACAACACACATAGAGAAAAATCTCACTGTCAATAATAGCTTAAAAGGCTTAACTCCAATGGCATATGAAAAAGACTTTCAAAGCAGAATAACCCTTTTTTGGTTAGCCCATGACTACTTCCAGGACTTCTTCCTTTCTTAGAGGAATGGCTAGGGATATTGCTTAAAGAGGGAGATTTTATGGAGGACAGAGGAAAAGAAAAAAAAGTAAAAGAAAGAAGAGATTTCCTATGCAAGTGTTTGGTGGATATTGAATGTGTCTCCAATTCAGGTGTGGTTTGTATCATAGGATAAAAAACTTAGATCTGGAAAGAATCTCAGAGATTATCTAATCTACCTCTCTCCCTCATTTTACAAATGAGGAAATTGAGGCCTAGCTAGGTTAGATGACTTGCCTGGGGCCATACAACAAACTATGTCTGAGGAAGGATTTAAACCAATGTTGACCTAATTACAATGCTCTGACCACTACCCCAATGAGGTCTCTTGGTCTATGATTTCTGTGGTCCCTTCCAGCCCAGAGTGAGAATTCATGCCAATTCACTAAATTTATTTTGCTTCTGACTGATAGAGAAACCTAAAGACAGGAGATATATATTTCATGTTATATAGGTTTGCAATGTCTACAAAATGTACCACATCCCCTCTATGTAATGTTTTGTTACTGGGGGAGGGGGTGAGAAGAAAAGTGAAGACGCATACAGAGATGGAGAAACTCTGAAATGTGACAATGAAAAGGACCTAGGGTTTACACATGCACAAGCTATCCCACAGAATTTAGTAATACTATGGTATATAGTCCAGATTTGGGAACAGCAGATAAATCATTCTAGTTAGTTGTGTCTTTTCAGGAATTTGGCCTTTACATATTTTTTCTCTTAAGTCAAGAGAAAGAAAAATATCCAGAAATTTACACTTCTATGATTTTCTCTCTCCTTTCTAGGCTCTCTGTCAATCTAGCACTGTGGTCCAAAATTGTTTGCTAGTGAAGAATCTCCCCAGTGCAACTGAGTGGTTGGTGCATTTGTTTGCAGTGAGAAACCTTCAGTTCTGAAGTAACAGCTGCTGCCAATCACTTAGGATGCTGGGATTAACTCAACTCAACAAGCATTTATTACATGCCTACTACATTCCAAGCACTGTGCTAAATGCTAGGCATGCAAAGACAAAAAATTAAATAGTCTTAACCCTCAAGGGGGGGTTACATTCTATTGGGAGGAAACAACATATTAACTAAATGTGTGTGTGTGTGAGAGAGAGAGAGAGAGAGAGAGAGAGAGAGAGAGAGAGAGAGAGAGAGAGAGGAGAGAACAGGGTGGCACTAGTAACTGGAGACCTCAGGATAGGCCTATAGTAGGAAGTGACATGTGAGCTGAGCCTTGAAGGAAGTTACAAGGTAGAGAGTAGAAGGAAGTATATTCCAGGCAAAGGCTCACAGAGGGGAGATGGAATGTTATGTCTGAAGGACTGAGAAGAGAAAACATTGAATCTTGTTTTCTGTTTTTCCCTCCCAACTCAGCTGTCAAATTTGGGAGGATGTCCAAGAAGCAGAGGGACAGCCTGTATGCAGAAGTGCAAAAGCACCAGCAACGGCTTCAGGAGCAGCGGCAGCAGCAGAATGGGGAGGCAGAGGCCCTTGCCAGGGTCTACAGCAGCAGCATCAGCAATGGCCTGAACAACCTGAACAACGAGACAGGTGGCACCTATTCCAACGGGCATGTCATTGACCTGCCAAAGTCCGAGGGCTACTACAATGTGGATTCGGGCCAGCCGTCCCCAGATCAATCAGGACTGGATATGACTGGAATCAAACAGATAAAGCAAGAACCTATCTATGACCTCACTTCTGTACCCAACTTGTTTACCTATAGCTCTTTCAACAATGGGCAATTAGCACCAGGGATAACCATGACTGAAATAGGTAAGTGAATTGTTCACCTTTTCAAACACTATAACCTACAAATAGTTTCAGCCATTTCCAGTGTGAACACTTTCCTAAGTCTGATCTGGATCACTTAAGTTGAATCAAGCAGGGATTCTACTTTTATTTCAGTAAATCTCTTTGTTCCCTTCCCTACCTCCCCCCCCAAAAAATGACTATTTATCAAGGAAAGAAAAGAAATGAGGAAATGCTATCAATGAGGAGGGCTGCATTTGTTTTACAGTGGTATGAACTTTTGGAGGATAAATAATGTATGCATAATTCAAGTGAACCCAACAAATGTTTATTAAGCACCTGATGTACATGCCAGACGTTGCATTTCATGCTGGGCATACAAAGGCAAAAATAAAACTGTGCTTGACTTGAAGACGCCTACACTCTACTTACTGGAAGTTCTAAGTGAAATAGTGCTAGAGATAGCTAGTATCATGTCAAGAGTAATGAAGATTTGGGGTCTATTTTCAGTCCTGAAACCGTGGACAAGTAAGTTAACCTCTTTGGGCCTTGGCATTACCTGTTAAATGAGGGGTTCATACTAAATGACCTCTTTGGTCCCTTACACATCTAAGATGCTAGTCATTCAACATTCTGTGCTAGGCTCTGAGGAAGAGTTTTGCTTTATTTGTTTGTTTTAAATGTAGTTTGATAGTTTACATAGCTGGCAATTGTTTGGGTAGCTAGCTAGTTCAGTGGATAAAGCACCAGGCCTGGAGTCAGGAAGACGAGTTCAAATCCAGCCTCAAACACTTACTAGCTACATGAGCCTCCGCAAATTACTTAATCTCTGCCTCAGTTTTCACAGTGGCTGGTATATAGTAAGTGTTTACATAAATGTTAGGTATTACAATTTAGGTCATTTTTAGAAAGCCATAAATCATAATGGCAGAAGATAGAACAGTCAGAAAGGATTTATTCAAGTGGGTCCTGTAATAGGTCAGATTGTAAAGTAGGTGAAAGGTTTTTTTCTTCTTCCTTCCCCCTAGTTTTGGCACCCATTCCCTGTAGCCAACAAGACTTTCCCTACGTTGAGGTGCTCCAGTCCCCAATCTCTGAATTTCTTGATCCCCATTTCCATGACCCCCATTCTCTCTGCATCAAGATAGCTATTCTGTGTTACATTTCATCAGGATCCTGCCAGGTGATAGAATAGCTAACCACACAATGTAACTGAAACTAAAACTTCAGTAATAGATTGTGGTTTAATATGTGACCCCACCTAGATAGTTATTTGATTTTAACAGTGGTCTCTTCTGCACTTTACTCCAAAGGTATGGTTCATATGGGAATTTCAGGCACCATGGACAGCTTGAGGAAGAGATATTTTTGGTCACTGAAACCTTTTAGGGCCTTCAAATCACAACATGTAGGCTACCACCTACTCTGCTTCTGCCTAGGGCTAGTCCTATAAATAAGACTCCAGGGGAAGTCTGAGCATAGTTTCAATTCTATAGGCTTTGAACACTTGGTTCCTTTCCCAGATCTTTCAGTGTATGTACTCTCTCTGACACACACAGACACTTGGTCTTTGTCGCCATGACCTGTTACTGACTGGTGGTGTGTCATCCATATCCTCCCCCTCCTCCCTCTCCCCTCCCACCGTCTGGCTATGGAAGAAGAGGTATATAAATATGAAATTTAAATATTTAATTCCCTCTTACAGAAACTCAGTATGCTTCAGTGTGTAAAAGGATTATAGGGTACAAGCCTACATTAATATCCACAACTATGAAACTATTTAGAAGATAAACCTGTTTAAAACCTTGGTCCCTTCACAAGGTGGATGGAGCAGTGCCCTCGGTAGAATGTAAGCTCCTTGAGGAAAGATACTTCTTGCATTTTTGTCTTGGTGTTTCATCTCAGCACCAGGTACTTTGCTCTTAGTAGGTATTTAATTTAAATAAATAAAATAGATAAATTTAATAAATAATATTGGATTTTTTGAAACCCTTCCAGGTATATCACAGCAATAGTTCTATCCCTGCTAGAGAAAAGTTTTTTCCCTAATAGGGGAAGAAAAAGTATTAGTTTTCCTTCATTCTTACATGATAGCTAAAGACTTAATTGAGTTATTTGGAAAATACATTTGGAAAATGTGTTAAGATGCTACTTAAAGAAGTTTGTGTAGATAGCCTCTCCTCTGGCCCTGTTCTCTCAAAGAGAAAATTCTCCCCATTCTCCCACAGCATTCACTGTTTCTCGTTATCTAGTTCTAGTATCACCCTGTATTTCTATCACAGACTCTAGCAGTCAAAACGAAACCGCTTTTAACGGATTTATTTAAAGGCATATGGAGCCTTTAAAGCTCTCCTCATCTGGACTAAAATTCAAAGTTTCTCTTATCTGAGGAGCTGGGGTGCTATTAAACTGACTCACCCCTGACCTTTCACAAGCTCTATGTGCCTCTACCCACCCACACCACCATCCCTCATTGTAAATGTTTCCTTCTATAGAACTGTAACGCCATCTAGTGGGCACATCAACTCCTGTCTAATTAACAGCTATCCTCTGAGAGAATGAGTCCTTACTAATCCTTGTCAAATGAAAGGAAATGCATCAACAATCTTCCTAGTTTGGAATACATTCTAGCATTAAGTAAAAAAAGGCCCTTAGTGTGAACATTCCGACCTCCTTATTTCACATTCTCTACCCCCTTCCCAAGACAGGTTTACTGTATTGCGTGCCCTGTGTCGCTCTCCAAGGTGCCACAGGGGCTTACATTCCAGAGTTAATAAGTCTGCCTATCTGATGATGACTGGTTAGTAGTGTGTCCACATACACATATCTGACTAGCTGCTTATTAAAGGTGGGGGCGGGGGGGTGAAGGCAGATTTAAAAGGCACAGAAGTGAATCTGCATTAAGCCATGTTCTGGCCATATTAATTCTATATTATACTACAGGATCTTTCATTGTACCATACCATATAATATTCCATACCTTATAATGTCAAGCCAAACTATAACAAAAAGTATTTCTAATCAAACTTTTGATCTTCAAAAGGTCTTTTTTGTTTCCTCTGGGTTCCAAGGTTGCAAACAAGGGAATATTGGAGTGGGTCATTGTTTTCATATTTAGTACATTTGAAAGCATAACAACAGTGTTGCTTTTTACTAGTTTTCTGATCAACCCCTCATAGAAAAGCCTATCATTTTGAATATAAATAATAACTTAAATTTTCTTTTAAAAACCAAAACAGAAATTTACCAGAAATTCCAAAGTGATCTCATTGTCAATTATCTAGGTAATAAGAAAATTTAGATAAGTACCGAAGAATACAGCTGAGAATATAGAATATAGACCAAGAATCTTTCTAAAAGATGTGCCTAGGGAGTGAACAAGAGTATACTGCACACCTCCCAGAGAGATTTATTTGTGGAAGAAATGCAAGTAGTGATGTGGCAACATCCAAACATCTTAAAAAAACTAATCCTTTCAGAAATTGTAACCTAGAGACTTGTAGTATTGACTTAGAAGAAGGATAAAATTAAGAAGGGCAAACAAGGTCCATAAAATACTACTTATCCTGGAGCTGTCAACAGAGCTTACTTAAAATGTGAAATTGAGTTGACATATTGGGTGTGATGCATGTATAGGAAAAGTATAGAGGCTGCCTGTGGTTGAATTAGGGAGCAGAAGATGGCTAGGAGGGAAAAATTCATAAATACTATGGTTTAGCAAGAAAAGCACTTGGCCTTGGAATCAAATGGCCTTGGTTTGAATCTCCCCTCTGCTACAGTGACTTTAGGCAAAT
The DNA here is from genome assembly GCF_900497805.2 of Vombatus ursinus. Classification (NCBI taxonomy): domain Eukaryota; kingdom Metazoa; phylum Chordata; class Mammalia; order Diprotodontia; family Vombatidae; genus Vombatus; species Vombatus ursinus. Next base: position 39,759,915 of record NW_020954585.1, read on the forward strand.
TGTTGAATCACTCTGAACCTCAGTTTCCTTTTCTATAAAATGATCATACCCCAGCTCAAAGGGTTAAATGGAAAGTGATGTTAAAATTGCAGTACAGTAGAGAAATGTTAGTTGACATTGTTAATGTAAATTTAAAAAATAATAGAAAATGGAAAGCAAACCTCTTGTCTCAGTTCCCAAGTTCAATGCTATGAATGTTTATTAGTATCTGCTACATATGAGGCTCTGTGCTAGACACTAGGAAGATAAAGGTAGATATGCCCCAAGTTCTGTACTGAAGGACTGTATACCTAAAGAGATGAAAGACAGCTAGCCAATAGCTATGGTACATGGCAGAATGAGATAAGTGCAAAGGAGAGGTTCAGACAAAGTGCAATGAGAAACCTGAGGAGGGAGAGATCGTTTTCAACTCTAGGATGAAGAAGGGAAAGAAAGAGGTCATAGAAGGCCTCATGGAAGAGTTGGCATCTAAAGTGGGCCTTAAAGAAAGGGAGAGCCTCTAACAGATAGAGGTGAGGTATGGGGGAGTGGAAGACTGTTCAAAGTTTAGGACACAGTGGAGAAGAGAGGCAGCATGAGAACAAAGAAAAGAAATGCCCTCCTGCACCAAGACAGAAGCATGACTATCTCAGGGATTTACTCTTACAGTAGGATGGTGGCACAGTGGCTAGAGTGCCAGGCTTGGACTCAGGAAGATCTGAGTTAAAATCCAGCCTCAGACACTTACTAGCTGTGTGACCCTTGGCAAGTCATTTAATCCTGTTTGCCTCAGTTTCTCATCTGTAAAATGAGCTGAAGAAGGAAATGACAAACCACTTTAGTCTCTTTGCCAAGAAAACCCCAGATGGGGTCACAAAGAGTCAGATACAACTGCAAAATGACTGAACAAGGATGAATGTCTCTGAATGAAGGCATTTCATCCGGTATGAAAGATAACTGAGACTATCTACAAGATTCCACAATATCCCAGTAAATTCATTAAACTACCAGACAATTCAGTGGAACAAAAAGGTCAAGTTGTCTGATTAACTTTGATAGTTTGTTCCAACATGCCCAACCTGAATCTGGGTATTCAAGCCTTAATTCTCACTTGCAGATGTCAGCTAATAAACATTACTTCTTTAATAATATTTATGCCCTCTTAATTTTAAAGTACTGTATAAACATGAGCCATTATCAGTTTCCTTATAGCATTATAGATCTAGAGCTAGAAAGGAAGAGGCCTTTAGTCCAACCCTTTCATTTTCTAAGTGAGGAAACTGAAACTTAGGGAGGTTAACTAACTTGCCCAAAGCCACACAGGTAATAAGCCTAAGAAACGAGATCTGACCCGAAATCCTTTGACTCCAGAGCCACCATATATGCTATCTCTATGGTTTTTTTTCATGTTTACTGAGTACAGAGTTCTGACCACCTAAAATACAAATAATTTTTTTTAAAAAATCACTACTCTGAAGACTGAGTATTTATAGTTACAGGAGATTGCAATAGGGAAGATCCAGGCCAACAAATGATTTGTTTTCAATAATGCACTACTTTTGTCTATAACGGATAAAGGAGAGTCAAAGATGTTATTACTCTGCCTTTTCATCTTTCAAAAATGCATACATCTTAAACATATTGAAAATCCCCTTTCCTTAGAATTCCAAGTCCTATCCAGTGTAAGATAACCAGTGATATTTGGTTTTATTAATTAATACATACTTTATAACTGCTGAAAGATAACTGCATTCAAAACTTGTAGTTAAAAAGGACCAGATTTTGTTAATGTGTGTTTCCTTTGTATCCTATTAGCTCATAGTAAAGATAGGAGCAGGACTCAAATTGAGTGGGATCTGCCAAAGGTATTTTCAGGGGATAATAAATTGGAGAATACCTCTTAGCTAGCTAGGGAAGAGGGCAATTCAATTTCTTTTGTTGTATCATGCCCTGAAGGGAAGATACCTTATGAAAGAATTCACTCTAAGGGGACCGACATAAGCGCCAGGAATTTCTGACAGAAGTCTCTTCATCCTCCACCCCACTACCTTCAGCTGGTGGTATTCAGTCAGTCAACAAGCATTCATTAAGCACCTACTATGTGCCAGGCACCATGCTAAACACTGAGGATACAAGTAGTGGCAAAAGACAGTCTTAAGGTGCTCATCTTACAATCTAATGGAGGAGATGGCAGGAAAACAACTGTGTACAATCTATATACAGAATAAATTGGAAATAAACAATAGATGGAAGGCACTAGAATTAAGAGGGATCAAGAAGGCTTCCTGTAGAAGGTGGGGTTTTAGCTGAGACTTAAAGAATCAAGGAAGCAGAGAGGAGGAGGGAGATCATTCCAGTCATGGGGGGACAGCCAGTGAAAGTGCCCTGACTTGGGAATCTCTTGTTTGAGCAACAACAATGGAAAGAGTGCAACTACTGTAATATAATGGCAATTCTAGCAATTTCTTATAAGCAATTATATGTGTGTGTGTATATACATACACATACATATATACATACATATTATATATATATATACACACACACATCCATAATGCATTTCAAACAGTATTGAATGAAATAATGAACTTCCCTCATTTCCTGGGGTTTACTAGATTAAGCAAAATGTTCTAAAGAAACTTTCTTTTAATTTAGGACAGAAATTGTGTAAAATTGATCTGCTTCAAGTGAAGTTACCCTGGAGACAGAAGATCAAATTGATTTTTGACCCCAAATTCAAAGTCTACCTGAGGAGACATTAAACACTTATCAATGAAAACATAAAGAAATTAGTAGGGGCTCCTTGCAGATCAGAATTTTCCTTTTTTTACACTCAACTGAAAAAAATAGTCCTGTTAGATATGAAAGATTTTGCATCAAGGGAGAAGAAAAGGAAATTTCATCAGTTTCTGCCTGTAGCTAACTAAGATGAAGCAGGGGAGTGATGAATATGTGGTGACTACAGAAACAGCTCCCACCAGGCAGCTCCCACTTTCAATAGCCAGGGAAATTAGGCCAGCCCTTAAAGATGTCAGATTCTAGGCATTTAATAATTTTCAGGCATCCCACAGCACTTACACTATCATAATAGCTCCTTCATTCATGAAATCACGTTAGTGACCTGCCACCAATAAGGTGAGGGCTTTGAGTTGTTTTTGCAGTAGTGTAGATGGATTTGCAGGAACCTATTCACTGGCCACCATTCCCCCATATATGTTATCTCCTTCAGTCAAATACAAACTCCTTGAGGGCAAAGACAGTCTTCATTTTTGTTTCTGTGTCTCTAGTATTTAGCCCAGTGTTTGGCATATAGTAAGTGCTTAATAAATGATTTTTCATTCATGTAGGATTGCAGAACAAAGGAGACACAAACAGATCCACATGAAGACCCTTGCCACTATGAGATCAATTAGCATTGCAACTTACTAAAGTGAATAGACACCTAATGCTCCCTAACAATTCAATATTGACATGATAGTGCAAGAAAATGCAAGAAAGACTGACAAAAGTGTTGTAGGCAATCCACAGTGATAGCTCATTTCTACACAGAGTGGATGGAGTGCTGGACTTACAAAGAATGAATCCTGACTAGCATGCTTACTAGCTGTGGCTTACTACCATAGGCAAATGTGTAAGCCTCGATTTCCTTATCTATAAAATGACGATGATAAAAGCACCTACCTCACAAGGTTGTTGTAAGCTTTAAATGAGACAAAGTATGGCAAGTACTTTACTAACTTTATACTGCTATATAAAAATCAGTTGCCATCATCACAATTATTATTGAATAATATTTATGGTTTATTAAAAAATAATAGCTAGCATTTATATAGTGGTTTGTGGTTCGCAAAGCACTTTACGAAGATCACTTCACTTTATCCTCATGACAACTTTGGGGTGCTCTTATTATCCCAATTTTACAGATGAGAAAACTGAGCCTGAAGGAGATTAAATTACTTACCCAGAGTCACAAAGATAGTAAGTGTCCAAGGCTAGGTTAATCTGAAGTCTTCCTGTCCCCAGGTCCAGCCCTCTATATACTTTACCGTTCAGCTGCCTTACAAAACATTTTGAATAGGTTGTCTCCACTTAGACTGCCCCAACCTATATGTCTGCTTTAATAAGGCACTATAACTCCTATGGGGGAAGAGAAAGTAACTATTGCTTAAGTCTGTATCCTATCTAAAGAGTTTATTTAGGGAACTAGTATTTAGTTTTCAACTCTTTTTTTTTTTGAGGGAGTAGGACAGTGAGGAATCTTGGACTAAGGGAAATCCACTAGATCAGAGGTTCTTAACTGTTTTTTTGTCATGAACCCATGGGTGAAGCCTGTGGACCCCTTCTCAAAATAATGTTTTTAAGTGTAAAAAATAAAAGACATGAGAATTACAAGGAAACAAATTTCATTGAGATACAGTTATCAATATTTAAAAAAAATTTTCAGACCCTAGGTCAAGAACTTCTGGACTAGATGACCTCTAAGGTCAGCTTTAAAATTCCATTATTCTATCTTGGCACAGGACCATTCTCAAAGCACTGATAATATATTTGTTTTTCTTTTTATTCACCTATGCATATTTATGTAATTGAAAGTAATCAAGTTATAGTTTTAATTACTTGGCTTAACCACTTGAAAATATAGAAATGGCCTCCAAAGAATGCCCCCTGAAATGGATGTCAGAAGTCCATTGAATAAATCTCCACGAGGGGATTGACTTCTATTTAAATTACTCAGTCAATTGACATGTCAAACAAAATCCAAGTAGTAAAAATCATTATTAATGATGGCCATGGGCAAATCCCATAATTAGGTTTTGACCATTTGTGTCCAAAGTCAAAACCCACTAATTGTCCTTTGTGTGATTTGGTAGGCAGGTGTTTTCCCCACTTTTGTTTTGTTGTTTTGATTGGAGTAAGAGTGGACTTTAAGGGACCCTGGTCTTTATGGGAGGATTTTCTTTGTGTTTTTAAGGTTGAAAACTATGTTCTCAACTTGAGTAACTCTACAGAAATTCTCCCCCATGAATCAAAACAAAGAGTATCCTGAATTAAAATGAAGAGAAATTCTCATGATGCCCCTCAATCTGAACCTGCCAAGCTTTATATAGTAGTTCTTTGGAAAATGTCCCTGCAGTTAAATCCTTCCCTTGGCTGTTGGACAGGCCCAGAGAAAGTAAGACACTAAGAGGTTAAGTGACTTGCTGAAAGACATTTTAAAAGAGAAATTAACAATCCATTTTTTTCTTTTCTTCTTTTTCTTCTCTTTTTCTCTCTCTTTTCCTCATCACCTTCTTTCTTCCTTTTCCTAAAAATGTTCAAAAAACAACATATTCAAATGTATTAAACTTTTCCTATTTTTTAAAAAAAAGGCATTTCTGAAAATTTATTTTAAACACTAACATTTTCCTTACATAAGGCATCTTTTTATTGTTGTTAAAGTATTTTCAAGAAAGGGGTCTGCAATTTTTCAAAACTTGTGTGCACACACACATGCATGCATACACACACACACACACATACACACAAAGACACTATAAAACAAAATTGTCTTAGCCTAAAACTGCCTTCCACACTTCAAAATACAAAGAAGGCAACAACTTAAATATCCAATTTGTTTTGTATTGCTTTGGCTTTTTCTTTACTTTCCTATGTCATCCTTTTGAACATATGAATTGCTTATTTGATCTTTCTATTCTATTTCACAGTTTCATTCTCCAGCCCAAAATGACTCTTACTTGGGTTTCCAAACACTGTAGAAATGCTCTTTCCTAAACTTGCTGATTAACATTGATCTCCTCTATATTTTTATTTATATTGGTCTTAGTTTTTATTAATTTTGAGTGCCCTTTTATTTTTATCATAATTGCTATTTTGTCACATGCTTATTGTTGTTTTGTAAAAAAAAATCACATTAATAATAATGTGACTATTCATAGGACACCTTTCTCTTACAAAACTCAAAGTATGTTATGACTAATATCTGTGCCAGGTAAGAAGGGATCATTTACTAGGCACAGAACAATAGAAAGAGCACAAGTATTTTAAGTTGGAGTCCCTTGGTTCAAATCTTGGCTCTGTCATTAACTACCTGTGTGACCTTGGGCAATTCATTTCATTTCTCTGCTTCAGTTTCCACATCCCTTTTTGTTGTTGTTCAGTCATTTTCAGTTGTGTCTGACTCTTCATGACCCCTTCTGGGGCTTTCTTGACAAAGATACTGGATTGGTTCACCATTTCCTTTTCCAGCTCATTTTACAGATGAGGAAACTGAGGCAAACAAGGTTAAGTAATTTGCCCAGGGTCACACAGCTAATAAGTGTATGAGGCTGCATTTTAACTCAGATCTTTCTGACTCCAGGCTTGGTACTCTATCCACTGCACTGTGCCCCCTAGTTGCCCTCCACTTCCCTAAGATGATCCAATTTTTTTTTGCTCAAGTAGGAATCCAGACTTTCCTAAACCTAGTGCAAGATATTTGTCACAGGTATGTGTGATGAGGAAAGAGAGAGGGATGAGACACAAAGGAGGAATATTTGCCCTCTTCTGCCACAACAGAGGCAGCACTGTTGTGCACAGATCTGTCCAAAGGGGAAATTAAATAGATTGTTCGTAGGAAAAGAAAGAAAATCAGGACAGATCTTGGACATAATCTCATGCTTTTATATAATTCATCATAATCTCCCTTTTGTTTTGTTTTGTTTTGTTTTTACTTTATTTTGGTGGAAGGGGGTTTAATATCTATGCTTTTGAGGCTAGCATCACAAAGGGCATATCCTTCTACAATATGTCCCCTTGTAGATACTGTCAGAAACTGAATACTGGGATAAATAGCCCATGGGCCTAATTCAATATATCACTTATGTTCTCTGGGCTTCAGTTTCTTCTTAGGTAAAATGAGAGACTTGGCGTAGAAATTACCCGTAAGGTCCCTTCCCATTCTGAGTCTATCATCCTATGATTATTATGTTCCCTTGAGGTAATGTAACAATGTTGGATATCTGTCTTTTATTTGAACAGTGCTGATACTTCCATCTTAGAAATAGCAAATCTTAAAAGAAAGCTTAGAAATAGCAATGATGATGAGGGTAGTGGTGGTAGTGATCATTAATAAGAGCTAGCATATATGTAGCACTATGTACTAGGCACTGTGCTTAGCATTTTACAATTGTTATCTCATTTATCCTCACAGCAACAGTAGGAGGTAGATGCTATTATTGTCCCCATTTTACAGATATATCTTGAATCCCCAGGCTTTGTCTACAGAAAACTAGTCAATTGAGTATGGGGGGAGAAAAAGACAGGCAAGCTGTTGGGTTGTTCTTTTGCTTTGTTTTGTTTTCTTGGAAAGAGGTTGGTATCAGATAGGTCAAATGAACATCTGGAATTTTTTTTAACCTATTACCTAGTTATTCTGTTTTTGTGTAGAAACAATCTTAAGAGTCTGGATTCAGGTAGACTGTGATATCTTGAAAACCTAATGAGAATACTTAGCATGAGCCCTGAGCAAATCTCTGGAGGTACTCTGGCATTAATTCAAAGTGAATCCCCTAAAGGAACTCCACTTTGGGTATAAGCTGAACTGAGCAGTCAGCTACTTTTCCTAGATCCTAAGGGTAAGTGGCAAATTAAAAATTCATTAATCATGTTAATTGAGGCTGAGTATTAGTGCTTTGGGAAGTATACCTCCAAGTTTTAAAAAAAAAAAGTGGGTGGTTCAAATCACTAAGAGGAAAGACTAGGATCTTTTCTCATGAGAAAAGTAAAACAAAAGAAATCTGGAGTACACATGCATCACCCCCTAATGCTATGTATATCTTTGATTCTCAGCTCTCTCTCCTTGTGGTAGAGTTGGGTCATTGGCAAGCACGATAATAACAAGTAGAATGGTGGTTTTAAAAGAGACCCTCAACATTCCTGCCTCTGCTGGCATGTGGGGTTCCAATGAGGCTACCGTCTCAATAGGAATGTATCCCCGACATTCTAGCCTTTGGAGAGCACCACTTGTAGAAAGGGGCCAGTGAATCTAAAATAAGCTCTTTTAGTGAGAAAAACCAGCTGAGCGGTTGAAATCAGAAATGCAGAAGGTCACTTGCTATTTTGGAAGCTACAAGCTGGTCCTCATTTTGTAACTTCGCAGTTATAAACAAAGAACTGTCACCTTTCCTCTCAGTGTATTTATTTCCTATGAATATAAGCTGATTTTACCCTTTTCATATGTAGAATTAAGAAATTGGCAGATTTCTTATATAACTGCAATTTTAAACAAAGAATTGTCACCTTTCCTCTTCACATATTTATTTGCTATGAAAATAAGGTGATTTAACCCTTTTCTTACATAGAATTAAAAAATCAGCAGATTTCTTGTATATCCTCTCAGTTATAAACAAATAATTGTCACCTTTCCTCTCAGTGTATTTATTTCCTGTGAAAATAAGCTGGTTTAATCCCTTTTGTACATAGAATTAAAAAATCAGCAGATTTTATTACAAATTTTTTAACAGAGAAAACCAAGTTATTCATTTAGTAAGAAAGCTATTCATGTATTGCTTTTTGCTTACTTCTAGAATATTATGCAGGGGGAAAAGGCCATCTATTATGGGCAGTGGTGAATAGTGATGGTGATGGTGGTGGTGATAGTAGTGGTGATGATGGCAATCAATGGTTGTGATGATGGTGATGGTGGTGGTGGTGGTAGTGATGGTGATGGTGGTGGTGGTGGTGGTGGTGGTAGTGGCGATGGTGGCAATGGTGATGCTGATGGTTGTAGTGGTGGTAGTGGTAATGGTGGCGATGGTGATGATGGTGGCAATGGTGGTAATGATGGTGGTGGTGGTGATGGTGGTGGTGGTGGTAGTGAGAAAAGAGAGCTATGATTTCATTGATCTAGAGTGGAGGTGTCAAATACAGTACTAAGACCTACAACATTCCCAAGTGAGCCTAAATCAGATTAAAATGTACTTGGGAAATATTTAACCAAATAAAAATATAACAAAAACATAGATAATATTAAAATTTAAACTAAGTCACTATGAAACCCACAGAGTTTTCTCATTTAAGTTCTAGTAGACTCCATTTCTATTTAAGTTTGATACCACTTCTGGTAAAGAACTTCCTGTATCAAAGCAGAGAAATGCTTCCTCTGTAGGGTATGGTCTTAGAAAGCTTCTTGGGGGCACTAAGAAGTATAATTACAATATCTAGCATTTATATAATGTTTTCTATTTGCCAGGCACTGTGCTAAGTGCTTTACAAATATTATTTCATTTGATCTTCACAACAACCCTGGGAGGTAAGTGCTGTTATTATCCATATTTTACAGAAGAGAGAACTAAGGCAAATAGAAGTTAAGTGATTTGCCCAGGGTCATGAAGCAAATAAGTTTCTGAGGCTAGATTTGAACTCAGGACTTTCTGACTTCAGGACTTGTGCTATATCCACTGTGTAACCTAGCTGCTTACCTAGGCATTTATAGGAATGTTACATCTCTACATTATGAGATATGGGTATACCTCATTTAGACTACAAACTGCTTCAGGAGAAAAGCTTTTCATCTTTTTAAAAAAAATTTTAATTATCACATAACTTAAATTATAATGGTTGCATATTCAAAGCCATTTCTTTTGGATAAGATAGAAAAGACAACTACCATTCTGTCATGATTAAGATCCTGCTCATTTGGAAATAATTCTATTATTATCCTAGGATATAAGGATCTTATTTATATAGTACTCTGACTTATAAAGTGCTTTATTTTCATGATCTAATTTGATCCTCATGACAACTTTTCAAGGTATAGATGAGGAAACCAAAGCTCAGAGATTAGGTGATTTGCTTAGGGTCCCAGCTTGTTAGCATTAAGGTAGGATTTGAACCCAGGTATTCCTGATTCCAAGTCCAGACTATTATCTACCAGGCATCTGTGTGGTGCAATGGATAGAGGGCTAGTTTTAGAGTCAGTGGTCCTTAGTTTAAATCTTACCTCAGATATTTACTAGCTATGTGACCCTGGGCAAAGTCACTTAACTTCCTTCAGTCTCAATTTCCTTATCTGTAAAATGGGGATAATAATAATAGCACTCACCTCACAGGATTGCTCTGAGGATCAAATGAGATGACATATGTAAAGTATTATGCAAGTGCTACACAAATGTTAGCTTTGATTACATGTAGCCTTCTAGTCATTTGTTTGGGATCATTGATTAAGTCCAAAAGGGATCTCAGAGGTCATGTAGTCCAATGCCCTAATTTTACAAAGGAGGAAATATTTTCATAGGCTCCTAGTTAAAGAAATGTACTATTTCACAGATTTTTTTTCTTTAGCTTCTTTGTGGTAACTACTTTAAGGGCCTCCAATACTTGGCAGCCTTTCAAATCAATATAAGGAATCTCTTCTTCCTTGAACTCCCTTCTTCCCCTCTCTCTCTACCTTCTGGACCCCATATCCCTCCCCCTACACACACACAATCTCTTGAGCTAGGGGGAAACTCTTAATGTCTTTTCCAGCAGGTTCCCTTACCTATATCTTTAAGAGAAAGCAGCTTCATCCATTGACCAAAGGAGAATAGCATATGTAACTCATAAGCATCACTTCTCAGGGTGCTTGAATTCCACCTGTCAGTAAATCCTCCTGGCTGAACTCCTCAGAATCCATTATCCTGGCATGATCTTGTCCTAAGATGCTTCTGCATGCAGCAGTTTAGAGCACAGAGGCAGTTAAAGGGTCTGACACAAAGTGGGCATGAAGGAGCTCCCACAGCAATCAAAGATGGCAAAGAAAACAAGATTGCCCAGAAATGTTCTATATCCTTTGCCCTTTTGCTTCTATCTTTTGTGTCTTGACTTTCTCACATAGCTGCTCCCCGGAGAAGACTTTATATACTATTGCCTTTTCCACTCTTCTAGGCAAAGTCTTGACAGTTCCTCTGGCCCCAAGAGGCAATGAGAGAGGGCAGTGTGGCAAGGCGGGGAAAGGGACTGGACTGGACTAGTTAGAATTTTTTTCCTATTCAACCATTTTGAGTGGTGGGGCCACAGAGAGGATAACATGCCAGAAAAGAGGTATAAGATTATAGATTGAGAGCTGGAAGAAACCTTAGCAGCCCTTGTATTCTTCTCTTTCATTTAACAGATGACAAAACTGAGGCACAGGGAAGTTAAGCAAGTTGCAAAGGGTCACACAACTAGTAAGTATCTGAGTCAGGATTTTAATTTAGGTCTTCCTGACTCCAAATCCAGTATCCACTATGCTACCATCAAATCCAACCTCATTTTACAAATGAGGAAACTGAGGCTCAGAGAAATTAAAGGACTCCCCTAGTCACACAGCTAGCTAGTAAATGTTGAGGGTCAGACCTGACCACATACCAACTTCTAATTTCAACTTCAGTATTCTTTCCAGAAAAAAAAAAATTCGTGTTTTCATAGAATCATAGGGTATTGCAAAAGTTTTAATGTGGTTTTAAGCTTAAAATTTTAAGTTGAAAACAACACTAAGACTTTTAAGACACTGTGTGTGTGTGTGTATTTTAGATACTTGTCATTCAGTTGAACTCATGACTTCTAAATGATGAACTATTACACTACTACTTATTCTTATTAAAATACAGATCAAGTATTGAGTGGATCCTAATTTAAGTAAAAAGGGGAGTCAGTGAAGCTGTCAGAGATATGAGTATAGGGACATTTTTTTAAGCATTGTATAAACCAGGAAGCAATACAAGTCTAGAAATGTCAAATACAAGACCATTTAGCATTATTTAGCATTTTCTAATACTTTATATTTATAGTGTTTTTGTTGCTATTTTAAGGTTCTTATTGGAAAATACATTAATCTGGAAATGCCCTTGATGTCCATGATCTTTGTTCTGCCCCTGCCTCTGTTCATAGAATTACATCTTGCTTCTACACACACACACACACACACACACATACACACACGTGCCAAAAATTAACTAGAAATCCACAGTGAAAGAGGTAAAGGAAGAGAAACTTCTCACTGCAATTTCTAGTCAAGAACCATGATTCAAAGCTCAGGGTCTCCCAGGCACACAAAATGGAGTCCAGGGGGAACAGTAACAGGGAGTTCTGATCTTGGGACTAAATTGAAACTCAAAATGTTGGAGTGAAGAAAATCACCCAATCTTAGAGATTAAAATAGGAAGCTTTTGGTTCATATAGGGAAGGGGATCCTTCAAGGTTTTGATCTAAGTACCCAGGAGATATTACTGGGATTGCCACGATGAGCCAAGAGGTTTCTTCTTGATTTCTTTTAATATATCATGTTTTCTGGCCAAGTTTGGAATGTCATAGTTCTAAGCCAAACACATGTTCATAGTATCCTACAGGGGAAGTTTTGTTTCTATGCAGATTTGGGACTGTTGAGACTCAAACTTTTACACACTAAATATTTCTTTCACATTTTAGCATTACTTAACCTTAGGATAGTGGAAAAAATTATCAGTCAGGGAGAGGTTGGGACAAAAGGGTACTCCTGGATTCCATTTCATAGAGCATGGGCAACAACCTGAAGATTGAAATGCTGCCTAAAATTCTTGCCCTGTCAGAAAGGAGTTTAGTTTCCTTGCCTCCTGCATCTTCCTCAAAGTACCCACCAGCCATTCCCTCAGATAGCTGAGAGATCGTGATTTTTTTAGGGGACCTCCTACTAACCATAGCCAAATTTGAACTTCAAGGAACTGAAGACAGACGGTGCTCATTGCTGCTTTTAAAGACTTTTCATGTTTTCCAAGCTCATTTAAGATGTTTTCAAAGGAAGTGTTAAGACTGTTAGAGTATTCTTAGCCCAAACAACATAAGGCACAATTGTTTTAGTTTAATTTGATAGCAATAATGACAGTAATAATAATGTGAAATCTTTACAACTAGCAAGGATCCCAATAATGTGGGTCAGAAAACATGCAAGGGAGGGGGTACAAGTATAAGTTCCCATCCTCTTAATGGACAGAGTGATTCTGAAAAATATCCAAGTGGATAATTTGTCTTGAGCTTTTGAGGTGGACAGAGTTTGGAGAGAAAAAAAACTTCCTGACACAATAGCGTGTTTCTAAACTGCTTTCAAACATTAAATATTTGTAAAGTTGATTTCCTTGGAGAGAGCAGTTTTATTCCCAAACCTGCAAATTGATTTTTCTTTCTCCTAGATCGAATTGCACAGAACATCATTAAGTCCCATTTGGAGACGTGTCAGTACACCATGGAGGAGCTACACCAGCTAGCCTGGCAGACTCACACATATGAAGAAATTAAGGCCTATCAGAGCAAGGTATTTGGAGAAATTGTAGAGAGCCTCACCTCTGTTTCCCGTAATCCTGTAGCTGTCCATCCCTGCTGCCACCTCCTTTAGAACATTTAATGGTATCTTACCATGTTGGGAAAGGGTTCTAATGGGATTGGGCAGAAGGAACAATTGAATAATAATTTTTTTTAATCTACTGAAAGCATAGGGAGAAAGTGGTTTAAGTTTATTCAATTTGAGTCTTGGAGTCAGAAGCAGCCTAGTAGAGTGGAAAAGCTTTTGGCTCAGAGGGCCTGGGTTCAAACATGGAATTTGCCATTTGCTATATGTGTAACTTTTGTTGAGTCACTTCATCTCTGAACCTCAGTTTCCTCATCTGTAAAATGAAAACATGGGACTAGATAGCTTCTAAAGTCTCTACCAGCTTTGCATAGATTACGCGATAATTTTCTTGTCATATCTCATGAAGGCAAAAGAAAAGCACACTTAACTGTTTTGGAATTTTGCCTTTTTTTTCTTTTGCCTATCATTCAAATGACAATCATATCAAAGGACTATCATTGCTGATGGAGAGATTATTTTAGTTGGTCTTGCACAAGAGACTTCACCTTTCCAAGCTTCAGTTTTCTCATCTGTAAAAATTGAGGGGCTTTCCTAGGTGATCTTAAACACCCCTTCCAGCTCTAAAGTTCTATGATAATGTTTTAGAGAAAATACAAAGTATTACAAAGAACCCTGTGGAGACCCGGGTTCTGATCCCTATAGTAGTACATGGAAGTAGTACATGGAACCTTGGGGAATTGAGGGAGTGAGACTAGACAATCTACAGTCTCCTCTCTCTCAAAAATTCTATGATCCCAGGAAATCTGGGTTGGCTTACTCCACTATACTGTTGTGATATTAATAATGTGGTTTTCATTTGTTTAAAATGCTAGAGGGTTTTTCTTTTGTTTTTAAGGAGAGACTTCAGTTTTCTGTTAATATTGATTTTCCTTGAATGCTTTTAATCTAACTTAATTCAACAAGCACTTATTACTAAATATTACTAAATAATATTTAATAATTTAATAATTAATTCATAAAATAACTTAATAACTAAAAATTCAATATTACTATACAATATTGAATTATTATTAATTCAATAAACACCCTTAATACCTGCCAGGCACTGCACATAATTATCTCATTTGGTCCTCATAAAAACCCTGGGAGATAGGTGTTATTATAACCTCATTTTACAGATAAGGAAACTTAGGCAAAGAGAAATAATTGACTTACCCATGGTCACACAGCTAATGAGGTCTGAGATCAGAAAAGAACTTACGTCTTCTTAATTCCAGGACCAGTGATCTATACACTGGATCACCTAGCTCGAACTTCATTCAACTGCCTTGAACTATCCCTAGGTTAATGTTAGATTGCTAACTACCTGTAAATATTACCTGAGCTTCTACCTGCCTAGCAATTTCAACAGCTAGCATATAGTGGTCATTCAGAAGCAAGAAGGATAGCTGGGTGAAATGCCAGGTTACACGTAATCCTAAGAGTTTCTTTTACCCTAGTTAAGGAAGAAAAGTTGAATCTGTTGGATAGAGAAGAAAAAGATGGAAAAAAATAAAAGGAGAAAAGTGGCTTTGAGAAACTAGGTGTCCTAGAAGCCATTTTCCCCATTTTCATCCCTTTCACTTTCCCATGACTTTAGTCTATCAAGGTCCAAACAGAGCAGCACAATACCTTTGATACATTCACACCAAACACCCTACCTCTTATTAAGAGGATCCTGTAAATTCCCACCTTGGGGCCCAGGGGACAGATAAGCAGGAATCCAGCAATTCTGTGCGACTTATCTAGTCTCCAGGGAGTTTCTTTGTTCCTTCTTTCACTCTTTATGTGTGTGTGTGTGTGTGTGTTTTTTTTTCCTCTTGAAGACCAGAGAGGCATTGTGGCAACAGTGTGCTGTTCAGATCACTCACGCAATCCAATATGTGGTGGAGTTTGCGAAGAGGATCACAGGTTTCATGGAGCTCTGTCAAAATGATCAGATTCTACTCCTGAAGTCAGGTGAGCGTGTGCAAGACTAAGGAGGCCCGTGGAGTTTAGACTGGGCTGCGGTGGGCAGTTACCGCGGTGTCGGGTCCTAATCAATCCCCTTTCCAGTAAGCGGCTCATTTTTACCGCCCACACATGGTCCTCCAGCTCCCATAGGGAACTCTCTATAATAAAAATGCCCCGTTCTTCCTTTCGATTCTCCTTTGAAGTCAAATGCAATTCTGCTTATTGAAAGCGGAGCCATTAATTGCAGAGGCTGAGAGACCCAGGCTGACAGGCAAGGCAAGTAATTAGTGTGTCAAGGTGGCTGAATTGCTGAGCTGGCGCGTTAAAAAAAAAAAAAAAAAAAAAAAAAACCCACGGGCTTTCAGGGAAACAAATCCAGGCTGAGTCCTGCCTCTGTGGTCAATTCCAATCATTTTAATGAAAATAGCCTGCAGCCAGTGAGGGGCTGAGGGGTTGGGGCTGGGGCGGGGGGTGAGAGGGAGGGAGGAGAGAAAAAAAGGAAAACGGGTGCCTACTCCACCCACAAGCACTTCACCACTCAGGAAGGAACTGAAAAAACAATCTGCTTGATGCTGGATTCAGTGATGCCCTTACTTAAGCAGGAAGGGAAATTGTCTTCCTTTCTTGAGACCCAGGAATGCATTGGTTTCTTCTCAAAACACCAGTTTAAGGAACACTGGGTTTGTCAGCATCAGACTTACCGAAATGTAGTTATTGCCAGATCATGTGACATCCATGCACCCCTTAACTTTTGGTTTTGTGACAAATTAGGTATGTGACCTTCAGCAAGGTCGCCTCTCTGAACCTCAGTTTCCCCATTTGTAAAATGAGGATAACAATATTTACACTACCACCTTATTTGAGTTGAGAGGATAAAAGTTTTATAAGACTTCTGAGTACCTTAGAAATGGAAGTTCCAAAATGGTTCTTTTCTGACACTAGCCCAGTTATTTAGCACACTCTACCTCTTGAAATTATTTTGCACTTACATTACAAAGTTATGTATCCCTCGCAGTAAAAGGTTCCCTCAGAGACAATTGTTTTGACACGTAAGTTGTTGTTCAGTAGTTTTTAGTCATATCTGACTCTTTATGACCCCATTTGGGTTTTGGTTTGGTTTGGGTTTTTTGGGCAAAGATACTGGAGTGGTTTGCCATTTCCTTCTCCAACTCATTTTACAGATAAGGAAACTGAGGCAAACCAGGGTCACACAGCTAGTAAATGTCTAAGGCCAGATTTGAACTCAGGAAGATGTGTCTTCCTAACTCTAGGCCTGGCATTCTATCTACTGTACCACCTAGCTGTCTAATTTGGGCACATAGTAGGTGCTTAATAAATAGCTGCTTAGTTACATCGCATTAAATTGAATTGAATTGAATTACTTGGTAGTTAAGGCTAGAAAAAATGGCTGGAAGTTACCAGAGTCAGTGAAGGTAGGTTTTCAAAATGTTCTGAGTATCCCTAAGGAAATAAGTTCAAGACTATTTTTTTCTTACATTATAAATAAGTAGGGTCTCCCAGATGGACTTTGAATGACTGGGGGAATGGTTGCTGTTTCCCTGCCCTGCCAGTCAGTAGAATGTAATCCCCTTGAGAAGGGGGACTATTTTGTTTTTGTCTTTGTATCTCTGGGACTTAACACCTGTACCAGATATGTAGTAGGGGCATAATGAATCTTTGTTGATTCTAATTGAATTGAGAAGTAGAACTTTCCCCAAGTTTACAGAATGTTCCATGATAGGAATCTGAACTTCCTAGTGGTGAAGATCCTTTCTTAATGGATCCTATAGTCCCTAGGAGTGTGATAGAACAGGGGTCTAGCTAGACATATGAAGAATATCAGTGAAAGCAATAGGTATTGTGGAAAAGTTCCATGTCCCATTTGTTGCCCACAGTAATTATGACCAAGGACTTTGAGTGGAGAAATAATTATGTATGTCCAACTGGTTTTCAGACATCTCAAACAGATGTCTAGTAGGCATCTTAAACTCAATATGTCCAAGTCAGAGCTCAACATCTTTCTCTTTAGGCCCCACTCCCTTCCTAACTTCCCTAATACTGTAGAGGACAACACCATCTTTCCAGTCCCTCAGACTCACAACCTAGGAGTCATTTTTGACTCCTCACTATCTCTCACCAACCCCATATCCAATCTGTTGCCAAGACCTACTGATTTCACCTTTACAACGTCTCTAGAATATGCCCTCTTCTCTTTTCTGACACTGCCACTCCTCTAGTGTAGGCCCTCATCACCTCATGCCTGGATTATTGCAAAAGTCTGCCTACCTCAAGTGTTCTCTCCATTCCAATCCAGCCACTATAGGAATTTTCCTGAAGGGCAGGTCCAATCACATTACCCTCCCTACTGAACAAATTCCAATGGCTCCCTATTGCCTCCAGGATCAAATAAAATGCTTTGTGTGCATTCAAAGGCCTTCATAACTCCCTCCTACCTTTCCAAGTCTTCTTACTTCTTACTCCCCAATACATAGTCTTCCATTTAGGGACACTGGCCTCCTGATTGTTCCACAAGCAAGACACTCATTTCACAGGTTCAAACATTTTCTCTGGCTGTGTCTTATGCCTGGAATACTCTTCCTCCTCTTCTCCTACTACTGACTTCTCTGGCTTCCTTTAAATTCCAAATAAAATCCCACCTTTTACAGGAAGCCTTCCCCAACCCCTCTTAATTCTAGTGCCATCCCTCTGTTAATTATTTCCTATTTATCCTGTATATAGCTTGCTTTGTATATGTTTGTTTGCATGTTGCCTCCCTTGTTAAATTGTAAGCTCCTTGAAGGCAGGGTCTGTCTCTTTCTTCTTTTTGTATCCCCAATATTTAGCACAGTGCTTGGAACATGGTAGGCACTTAATAAATTATTGATTGATTGATTGATAGTCCAGTCTAACAGTACAGCTGTAATGCCCTCCATGGTGATGCTTCTCCTTAAGCAACCTCACTCATTTGGCTAGCAAAAGAGGAGAAAAAGTAAGAAGTTTAGAATCAGGAAAACTGCTTCTATTGTCCTTTCGGGGCATCAGCAGCAATGGAGTCCTAGCAGCAATTTTAAAACATCTGTTTGAAGATCTTGGGATATGTCCAGTCTGAAAACTACACGAAGGATTTGGCTAAAATTTATTATTTCCCAAAATGCCCTTGACTGTGTGCTTCTGCCCTTATTTTTGTAATGTAGGAAAAGATACTCTACCCTCAGCTACCGACCTGAATTTAGCTGAAAGAACTTAGCTCCTGAGTTGTGTGTATACATGTAAATGCAAACATATCAGGAAAGACTATGACCCTTAGACATCAGACACCACAGAAAGCTCACAAAATGCATCATGGGGTTGCTTTGTGGTTTCTGAGACTCAGTTTCATTGGTGTTAGTGTTGCTTCTGATATTCTAAAGTGAAGTGGCTCAAATTCTGAATCCTTTCTCCTCATCTTTATTCAACTGATGTTTACTAAATGCCTGTATATGCATACTGCAATAGAAAGCATCCCCAGGGCAGGATTTTTGTGTGTGTCTCAGACCCCTTTGGGCAGTTAGATGAAGCCTACAAACCCCTTCTCAGAATAATGTTTTTAAATGCAAAAAGTGAAACACATAGGGTTACAAAGGAAAACCAGTCATATATATTATATACAGTTATCAATTTTTTAAAACTCATAGACCTTGGTTAAGAACCCTTTCTCTAAGGGACAGCTAGGTGGCACAGTGGATAGAGCACCAGCCCTGAAGTCAGGAGGACCTGAGTTCAAATCCGGCCTCAGACCAAACACTTGACACTTACTAGCTGTGTGACCCTGGGCAAGTCACTTAATCCCAATTGCCTAAAAACAAACAAACAAAAAAAAAGAACCCTTTCTCTAGGCAACTTAAACAAATCTGCTGCCATCCAGGCAATATTACTGAAAATACATAGAACTGTTTGCTTTTTCATTTTAAAAAAATATTTAATACGATATTCACTTTTCCTTACTATCTAATATATTTCTGGCTCACATCTCCATGCCTAACTACATGCTCAAGGAATGCAAACCAACCTAAAGACAAGTCTAAAGACAAATAAAATTAGAATGGCAACTATCTTTCACAAAACAAACAGATCATGCCTCCCAGAGCCAAAGATAACTTTTGACTGTGATCCACTATTTTGTTTTAACTACATTACCGCATTAAATCTATTAAGACAGATAAATTGAGGATTAATTCATTCTCATTGTACCCAAATGATGTTCTTTACTCCACAAATAAGGTGCCATATGCATCATTTAACTTCCAATCATGGCCATTTTGGAAATACGTTGTATCCTTCACAGTTTTTGTAATTCACTTAAGAATCAAGAGCCATTTGCTCCCTAGATCAGTAATAACAACTAAAAACAAAAAAAGCCTATTAGTGTCTTACCCATTAGTGCTATCTTTTCCATGCAGCTTTCCCCATCCTCAACTCTTCAACAAGAAGTGATCCCACCCTCATCTGATTTCATTGAACTTCCTTAAGACTTTGGGCAAGTCATTTAACCTTTATATATCCCAGGCCCTCTAAAACTATAACTTACAGAGCAGTTGCTGATCTACATTGAGTACTTCTTCCCCAGAAATTCTCTACACCAATGAAATCACAGGCTGAGAACAAAACTAAAAAATAAATAAATAAATAAATTAGATTGTAATCTTTATATTCACATTCTCTCCTCCCTCCCCAACAAAAGTGTCTTGAAGCTTACAAAATGCTAAATACCTAATTCAATTTACTTAACATGTCTTAAGTGTTGTCTATGTGCAAAGAATTCTACTTGGAAGTGAGAATATGAAACTAAAACCAATCCCTGCCCTCAGGAAGTTTACATTCCAGATATAATATTTGCTCAAGTAAGTAAATATAAGGTAATTTAAGTAGAGGGTAAGCAGTGACCATTTTAGAGGATCAGAAAAGATTTGGTTCAGAGGAGAATGAATGAACTGAATTTATGAAATTTTTAAAAATGTCCCCTAGAGTGGCTTGACTGCTTTAACAAATTCCACCTTACTATATTTTTTTCTTCACCTGGACAGGATGCTTGGAAGTGGTTTTAGTGAGAATGTGTCGTGCCTTCAACCCACTAAACAACACTGTTCTGTTTGAAGGAAAGTATGGAGGAATGCAAATGTTCAAAGCCTTAGGTAAGTTTATTTTTAGTGGATACCTCGAGGTTTGTTTGTTTTTTCTGTTTAGCTACTACCAGTTTCCTCACCTTAAACATCAACTCTGGGGTGTGTGCCCATGCAGGGTATGTGTACCCATGCGCTCCAGCCCTGGCAAGAGCAAAGATGAATAATTCATTTTTTAAACATCATATGTATATGGTCTTCCCCAATTAGAATGTAAAGTTCCTTGAGGGCAAGAACTGTCTTCTACTTTCTGTATTTGCATTTGCAGCCCTCAAAATAGTGTTTGACACATAGCAAATGCTTATTAAATGTATTTTTTCATTCATTCCTTCAAACTGTGGGGAAGAGTTTGGCTCCCCCACCTGAGAAATAGAAGAATCACAAAGCCCACCAAGAATGACAATAAAGAAAAGACAGTACTGGAAGGCACTTCCCACTTTGAGCCAGACCACAGCTTGGTTACCGAGAAATACTAGGGTTCATTGTAATTGATTCTGTTTAAAAAAAAAAAAA
>NW_020954585.1:39781275-39802073 GCF_900497805.2 Vombatus ursinus
AAGGGAAGGAAAGGAAAGGAAAGGAAAGGAAAGGAAAGGAAAGGAAAGGAAAAAGAAAAGAAAAGAAGACATCTGCTTTACACAGTGGTTCTCTAAATGTATCCAAAGTACCCAGGTGGTCCCAGGCTACCTTGGGTAGCATTTATGTTTAAAAGATGACATAACTTAAAGTTTCATTCTTGGCATGAATTAATGATACCTGGTTAGGATATCTAATTAAACTAGACATTACATCATCCATGCCCTATCAAAGATAGTGACATTCTATCTATCAATCATAGCCAAGCTTATTGAGCCTGGCAAGGGGGCATGGGTGAAAGAGATGGTCTACAGGCTGGGTCTTTT
Source organism: Vombatus ursinus (assembly GCF_900497805.2). Taxonomy (NCBI): domain Eukaryota; kingdom Metazoa; phylum Chordata; class Mammalia; order Diprotodontia; family Vombatidae; genus Vombatus; species Vombatus ursinus. Next base: position 39,781,621 of record NW_020954585.1, read on the forward strand.
GCAATACCAAAGTTAGAAATAGTGGTCCAATAGAAAACCCTGAACTTGGTGTCACAGAGCCTGAGTTTTAATTCCTGTTTAGACACTTAAAAGCTCTATGACCCAGTCCCTTAAACTTTATGAGCCTTACATCAAATGAGGTAATATTTGTAAAGCACTTAGCATAAAGCCTGCCATGTGGTAAGTACTATATAAATGTTTATTCCCTTCTGTCCCATCTTTTCCTTTCCTTTTCTTTCTCTTTTCTTCCTTTCCCCATTCTTTTCCCCCTTAGTTTCCTTATCCATAAAATAAGAAGGTTGAACTAGATAATCTTTAAGATTCCTTCCAACTTGGGGCAGCTAGGTGGCACAGTGGATAGAGCACCAGCCCTGGATTCAGGAGGATCTGAGTTCAAATCCGGCCTCAGACACAACACTTACTAGCTGTGTGACCCTGGGCAAGTCACTTAACCCCATTGCCTAGCCCCCCCCCCCAAAAAAAAAAAGATTCCTTCAAACTCTAAATTTCTCAACTATATATTCTTCACCTATGATGACCTATTACCCTATGATCCTGGTTTATAGATCATAAGAGTTTGAGGACCTCTACTCTGGTGGAACTCTGTCTGATTAGAATTGTTTCATCATCTCTATCAACCCACTCGGGCACCCAAGCATGATCAAAGAGCATTAGCAAACCTGGATTGCTGCCAGGAAGTTTCCAAGGTCCTTGGTTTCATCTGCTCCATATCTTGCCCTTAAATGCCAAAGCAGAACACCACTTTGCCTTGCCCATGCTGTTAGCTGATCTAGTCGACTGGCAGCAATTAGGTCAAGGTTGGCACTATTCCTTTCATGCAGTTGATACATGTCCGTCTACTTTGTCTCCAAGGTTTAGTTTTCAAGAAAGACTTGAGAAACATCTGTGGAAGATTTCCAGCCTCATAAAATAAAAATTAACTTGGGATAGCTATAGGATTGCTAATTGACTATAATGATAACAACTAGCATTTATATAATGCTTTAAGGTTAGCAAAATATTATCCCATCTGAGTCTCACAAAAACCCTGTGAAAAAGTTCCTGTTCTACCCATTTTATAGATGATGCTGAAAGAGGCTGTTACTTGCCCTGAGATCACACAGCTGGTAAATTTTGAGGTAGAATTCAAACTCAGGGTTTCCTCATTCTAAGTCGGTGCACTGTTACTTTCACCTAGCTGCTATTGGTATTGTGCTAATCATTTTACAAAATACATTATTTTGAACTTAACATCAACCCTGGAAGGTGGTTGCTATTATGACTCCCCTTTTACAAATGATGAAACTAAAGCAAACAGAGGTTAAGTTACTTCCCCAAAGGTCACCTAGCTGGTGGCTGAATCTGGATTTGAACTCATAAGAATAAATAATAACTAATATTTATATAGCGCTTTTTATGTGCCAGGTACCATGCTAAGCACTTTATAATTATTATCTTCAATGCCTTTAGTTTTCTCTGTGTCTCCTTTTCTTAAAGAATAATCCTAAGATAGCTCCAGTCCACCAAGTAATTTTCCAGAGAGTGACTCAGATCAAAATCTAATTGCAGGAGATTTTAGAGCTGGAAGGAATCATGGAAAACAACTAGTCCAACCCTTTCACTTTTTTGCCACCACAATTTAGTAGGAATGTCAAAAGCTGAAGAGCACCCACAGGAAAGCATGGCCTTGAACCCCTGCCACCTGAACTGGTTAAAGGAACTGAGAATCTTTAACCCAGAAAAGAGAAAACTAAGGGCACATATGATCAATTGTCTTCAGGAATTTGAATGGGTGCTATAGAAAGAGAGCTTACACCTGTTCTTCATGGTCCCAGTAGACAGAAGTAGAGGCGACCATTGGAAACTGCAAAGAAATAAAGACTAGTTTATGTCAGAAAAGTTTCCTAACAATTAGAGCTTTCCATAACCTCAATAAGCATGTATTCTCCCATTGGACATTTCCAAGGAGAGGCCAGTGGACCTTTTGTTAGGCCTGTTGGAGCAAGAATTCCATTTGGCTTATGAGTTGGACTAGATGATCACTGAGTTCCCATCCAACTCTGAAATTCTATGATTTAATGATTTTTTTCCCCCTTGATATAGAACCGAAGTGTCAAACTCCACCATCAAGCTTCTAGAGGCTGGTAAAACCTTGAGTCCTATCTGAACCAGGTTAAAATGAAATTGGGAAATTTTTAACCAAATAAAAATACAACATAACATAATGGTAGGTGGTAGTTTTCTAAGATCATATGCAGCCTGCAGGGATCTGTTTCTATTTGAGTTTGATGCCACTGGCATGGAGTACCCAGATGCCCTACATCCCCTGGTTCAATTCCAAAAGGATTTAGTCAGCCTTCTGCTCTTCTAGACTCTGTCTGACCCATAAGACTGCTGCTTCTAATAATAAAATAATAATAATAGCTCATTTATATCATACCTGCTACATGCCAGGTATTGTGCTAAGTATTTCACAAAATACATTATTTTAAACTTAACATCAACCTTGGAAGGTAGCTGCTATTATGACTCCCTCTTTTACAAATGATGAAACTAAGGCAAAGAGAGGTTAAGTTACTTGCCCAAAGGTCACCTAGCTGGTGTCTGAATCTGGATTTGAACTCATAAGAATAAATAATAGCTAATTTTTATATAGCACTTTCTATGTGCCAGATACCATGCTAAGTACTTTACAATTATTATCTTGTTTGATCCTCATCAAAACCCTGGGAAGTAGGTGCTATTATTATCCCCCTTCCACAGATGAGGAAACTGAGGCAAACAGAGGTGAAATAACTTGCCCAAAGGTCAACCTCCTAGTAAGTGTCTGAGTCTGAATTTGAACTCAGGACTTGCTGACTTCATACACCATATAGCTGTACCACTTAGCTGCTAAGACTGAGTTTCTCTTTCTTGTAAGTACTCTTACGTCTCTTGGTTGAAAACAGGGTTTCAGATAGTTCTAAGGGTGGCCAGGATACAAGCCCTTAAGTAACTATAAAGAAATCAGCTTTTCTTGACTCTTGTCTCATTTAGTTCCAGTGTTATTCAATAAATTGTTCTTGTCCTTTTCTAGGTTCTGATGACCTGGTGAATGAAGCATTCGACTTTGCAAAGAATTTGTGCTCCTTGCAGCTGACCGAGGAAGAGATTGCCTTGTTCTCATCTGCTGTGCTGATATCTCCAGGTAGGGAGGGCTGCATGTGAACTCTCATTCTCTTCTTCTTCACCTTCTACTTTTCTCTTTATCACTGTAAAAAAATGAATAGCCCTACTTTAGCTGATCTCTTTCAAGACCCTCTTAGGAAGAATCAGACCTTCTTTTCTTCAGAGGTCTCAAGGATTGAGTGCATCAATTCCATTTTTCATTGATGCTATTTCTTTCTTCCTGTACCCTCTCTATCCCTGTCCCTGTCTCTATTTATCTATCTATCCATCTATCTGTTTCTCTGTCTCTCTCTCTCTCTCTGACTTTGTTCTGCCTCTATTTCATCTCTTTCTTGCTTGTTTCTGTCTGTCTCTCTGTCCTTCTCTCTCTTTCCTTCCTCATTCCTTCCCTTCCTTTTTTCCTTCCTTCCTTCCTTTCTTCTTCCCTTCCTTCCTTCCTTCCTCCCTAACAAGTTCTCACCTTCTTCTATGGTTCTAGAAGATGTTTTGTTTTTTGTTTTTTGGTTCTGAAATTAGACCAGAACAGATGGCACTGTTACACTCGCTATTTTAACCAAGAATGCCAGTCTCAAGGTTTCTTGAGGAAGGTCTTGTTTTGGAGGCCTTGCTCTTTCTAATAAAGCGTTCGTGGGTTTTGAGCACTTCACCCTGGGTGAACAGTTATCCTTCTGAGGCCAGGACTGTTCTCTTATAAGGCTTTGTCTGAAATAAAGAAAGTGTTGGGGATATCCCTTTACTTCACACAGTTCATCAGACATGGACGTGTGATGATCTTTTAAAAATGTCTACACAGACGAACAGATACCACTAACTATTCCCAGCAGTAATGACAGCCTGTGTAATTTCCCTTCTGTTATTCTTTCTCTCTCTTTTATTTGGTGATTTTCATGAAATTTGCTTGCTTCCATGGAATATGGTTTTCAAAATGATGAAATCTAAAGCTATGGGTCAGTGGCTGAGAGAGAAAAAGTTTCACTAAGTTCTCTGCCCAAAAAAAAAATCTGAATAAGAAACTTTCCCCCATTTTCTTTTATCAAAGGGGCCCATGTCAATAAAGAGTTAACATCAGACTCTTAAACATGATTTCACCAAATTTCTCACACACCTTATTCATGGGTAATCCTGAACCTAAATGTGAAAGCAAATGAATCCCTGGCTCCCACCATGGCCTGCTTTGCTGCAGATAAAGAGGACTGTGTGTGTAGTCAATAAGATCTCAGTTGTTTGACAACCAGGGAAGAACTACCCTGGAAAACATTTATCTGAACTTTTTCCAGGTAAACGATAAGCCAGCTTTCCAATTTTGCTTATCTTCCATGCGTAGTTTTCTCTTCCTCTGTATCCCCCTCCCATCCTCCAAACACCACCCAAAAAATTTCTTCCTGGCTTGATATGATCATAGTAAAAGCTTACATTTATAAAGTGATTTAAGATTTGCAAAGCACTTTATACATATTAGCTTATTTGATCTTCTCAATAACCCTGGCAGGCAGGTGATATTATCATCCCCATCTTACAAATGAGGAAATTGAGGGTACAAGAGGTTAAGTGACTCATTCAGGATCACACAGTTACTATGTCTGAAGCTGGATTCAAACTCAGGTTTTCCTGATGCCAAGTTACACTTTACCACCTAACTGCCTGTGATATCATAGGATTTTGCCCTGTCTACTTTTATGGAATTTTTCCACCCCTGCCAACAGCCCCACATCAATAACCTTCAGTCACCCTTTTAACATTGTGACTGTGCTGGCACGTAGCCACCTTTTCAACAGGATAAGGAGAATAACAGGTACCAGTAGCCCTCCCACCAGGCAGAAGCCTGAGCCCCAGTGGGCCTTCTCTCATGCCAGTCTCCACTCTTCCCAAGACTACCCCACAATAGTGGCCAACTGTTTCATTCCAGACAGCTCTGGGAAGGGAGGGGGAGAGAGACTAAATTTAAATTGAATGACAATAGTCACTGAGGTCTTTTGTGTTCACTTACGTAAGGGTTTGCTTAACTGTTGGGTAAAGTTGTCATTGTTTCTTCTAGAATTACAGAATCAAGTTGCTCACCTTACTTGAACTGGATTCAGGAGTATTATGCCCAGGTTCTTTTCCATGGGTATCTATTCAGCATTTGGAGATTCATACTGACTCGTCAGTAAAGCTAGTTTATATTCCTAGGGCTATGGATGGTCAGCTCCAATTTGAGGCTAGTCCACCATACTGCCTCCCAGCACATTGTTTTATATGAAGTATCTAGAAGATAAGTACTGTAATTTCCCATCATCACCACAGACACCTAACAAAGCCTAGCAATAAAGGGGGGTGGGGGGGGGGAATGGGTCTACAGAGAGAATGCACAGCGATCAGCTTATATTAATCCTATACAAAGCATAAAATAGCTTCCTTTCAATACTTGATAAGAAAGCGTAAGTGTGTGGCAGGGACAAGCCTTCCCGAATATCAAGGCTATTCTGCCACAAAGCATTTTTTTTCCCTCCCAGACAGATTATTCATTTCCACTTTGCATTACAGGAACCAAGGCTAGATTCCTGTCAGGAGAGAGAGAGAGAGATATAATGTGTGATTAAGAATAAAAAGACATTAAGAAGTTCTGAAACCAGCACGTTTTTCATTAAACCATGATTTCCTGTGTCATTTATTGCAAATTTGGAAAGTTGGCCTCAGAAGCAGCTTTACAAGTGGCCTGTTGTGGGACTTGAAATATGGGATTTATCTTCATTGATGGTAAATTATATCAGAGCCTTTTTTTTTTTCTGGCCTCCATCTTTAACGCTTCCTTTCTTTTCTTTGTTAGACCGAGCCTGGCTGATAGAACCTCGGAAAGTCCAGAAGCTTCAGGAGAAGATTTATTTCGCCCTTCAGCATGTGATTCAGAAGAATCACCTCGATGATGAGACTTTGGCAAAGGTAAGACCACAGATCACTGTGCAACAAGAGATTGCTCACTATGGGGTAAGGAGAGAATTCTCAACAATTACTAAGTATTTAAAAGCTACAACAGATTAGAGGGAATGGAAAGAGCACTGGCTTCAGAGTCAGAGGACCTCTTCTAGAGCTGAAATCTAGCTTCTAACACTGTCTGCATGACTTTGAACAAATCACTTAACCTTCCTTGGGATTAATCTTCCTCTGTAAAATGAGGGCATTGAATTAGATGCCATGTCTCTGCCAGCTCCAAATCTATGTTCCTATATGCAAATAGATTTACAGCCAGAGACAAACTAGACCATGACCAGGAAGCTGAAGAATCTGAGAAGTCTATGATGGGAAGAATGGTTAAAGGAACGGGGGATTTTTAACTAGTAGAAGAAAAAAATAAGGAGAGATGTCGGCTCGTAGATGTACACATAGAGCTGAATGGGACTTTGGCTGTCTAGTTCAACCCTCTTCATGGGGCTAGAAGAGATCTTAGAGGTCATCGAGTCCTATTGCCTCATTTTACAGATAAGGATATTAAGGTTGAAAGGGGTAAAGGATGCCCAGGATCACTGCAGATAACTTTGAACCCAAACCTTCTGATTCCCCTCTCAATGCCTAATTGTTAAGAGCTAGTATGTGAAAGAGGAAGAGACTTGTTCTGTATTTTCCAAATGTACAAAACCAAGACCAGTGGTCGGGAAGTGACGGGATATGAATTTAGGCTAAAGAAGGGCTTTAATTCCTAGAGCTGTCTAGCCTTGGAATAGGTAGCTTCTTCAGGAAATGAACTTCACATCACTGGAAATGTCCAAGCAGATGGTTATCTATAAGGAATATTTTGAAAAGGATTTCTGCACTGGGTAGGAGACTGGACAAGTTGCTCTCTATGGTGCTTTTCAATGTTAAGAATCTAGTTGAATATTTCCAGAGAAAACTGTAGAATACCCTATCTCAGAAAGATTTAAGAATAATGTAGTAATATGGTATCACAAGGACTTTTTATATATACATATAACATAACACAATATATAATATAGGCTTCCTGGATTTGCCCTGTTAAATAGAGGCAATCTTGCAACCACTTTGAGAAGGTTATTTTCAGAACAAATGATCCCCCTCTCCCCCCAAAAAATAGTTGTTTTAGAATTTAAATTGGAAAGAACAGTAGATCCAATATCTCTTTTTATATTCTTTTTTTTTTAGTACATGGCATTACTTTATGTGGATATAAAAAGAAAAAAATTGAAAAATAAACCTCCAGCTTATCTGAATCTGAGACAACTTCTTTACCTTATTTTTCATCATTAAAACTCTCTTACTCAGCATTAGCTCCAGCTCTTGATTTCCTTTGTATAAAAAAAGGGGGTGGAGATTTAAGTGCTACAGGCAAAATCTGTACATTCATGTAGAATTTGCATATTGTACATTTGCATATATAAGCAAAATGCCATTATAACAAACTCCACAGGACTCAAGTCAACAAGCATTTATTAAACACTTACTATATGCCAGGCACTGTTCTACCTGCTTGAGATACAAAGAAAAGCAAAATATAGTTCTTCCTCTCAAAGAAAGCACCATTTAAAAGGAGAGAGATGAGAACTATGTACAAATGCTATACAGGATAAACTGGAGATAATCAACAGAAAGAAAGCACTAACATTAAGAGAGATCAATAAAGGCTTCTTGTAAAAGGTGGGATTTTAAATGGAACTTGAAGGAAGCCAAAGAAGGAGATGAGGAGGAAGAGAATTACAGGCATAGGGGAAAGCCAGTAAAAATGTAATGTCAGGAGTTTTGAATTTTATTTTATTTTTTCAATGAACAAAAATCTATTTTTTCTCTTTCATACTCCCCTCTCACTGGGAGAAAAAAAAGTAAAACAAAATCTTTCTATAACTATTCATAATTAAGCAAAATGAATTCCTATTTTAGCCCTGTCTGAAAAATATATGCCTCGGTATTCACTCTGAGTCTATCACCTCTCTGTGAGGAGGTGAGTAGCATTTTTTATTGTGGGTCTACCGGAGTCACCAGTAGCCATTACTTTGACTGGAGTCCTTAAGTCTTGCGAAGCTGTTTTCTCTCAGGGGCTCCACCCTTATCCCAGTCCCCGAAGCTTGCAACCTCGGTGTCATACTCAACTCCTCACTTACCCTCACCCCACAAAAATGCAACCTGTTGCTAAATCTTGTCATTTCTGCCTTTACAATATCACTCATATATGTCCCCTTCTCTTCACTCACAGCCGTAATCCCAGTTCAAGCCCTCATTACCTTTCTTCTAAACTGTTATGATAACGTTCTAATTCTCTTCCTTAAGACTCTTCTCATTCAATTTTCCTAAAGTACAAATCTGACCATGTTGCTCTCCTAATCAATTAAACTCCAGTGACTCCCTGTTACCTCTAGGATCAAATATAAATTCTTCTGTTTAGCATTCAAAGCCCTTCACACCTTCACATATTCTATGATCCAGAGACTGGCCTCCTTTCTGATCTTTGGACAAGACATTCCAATTTCTGACAGAGGTCGCAGATGGTGAGAGTAATCCAAGGTTGGGGTTTTACAGGGCAGGATAATAATAATAATAATAATAGTATTTACATAGCTCCTACTATGTTCCAAGAACTATGCTAAGCACTTTACAGTTGTCTCATTTGATCCTCACAACAATCCTGGGAAGTGGGTGCTATTATCATCTCCATCTTACAGATGAGAAAACAGAGACAAACAGAAGTTAAGTCACACACAGCTAGTAAGTGTTTGAGTCTGGATTTGGACTCAGGTCTTCCTGACTCTAGGCCCAGATCTTTTTCCCACTTTACCACCTAGGCTACCCAGTATGATCACTATTAGGACAAGGGGGCAAAAGATATGAGTCTAGAGAGCAGAGTAGAATTGAAATAATTCACTAAGGACAGAGATAGAGAAGAGTGTAGCCAATGCTTAGGTAATGAAACAGCCTGAGAAAGAACTGAGCAAAGGAGTGGTTGGAGGCTGTAATGAGGATGAAAAAGCATTCCAGTTATTCATTATATGATGTGGCTTCATTGGAGAAATGAACCGGTGACCCAACATCACTATTCCTATTGCATTGACAGTTATTGCTGTCTGTCCAAACTCTTATTTTGCAAGTAAAGAAACTGAGGCCCATTGAGTTGATGTTCTTGTAATAGATTAGACATAGAATCCTAATCTGGATAGATGGTAAGAACATGGATTTAGAGTTGAAAAGACATTGGACATCATCTATTTCAACTCCTTTTCGAAACACAGGAGGAAACTGATAAGGATATTGATGGCCTTTAACAAAAAAAAAAAAACAAAAACTCTTAAAGCAGTGACACCAGAGGATGGGATCTATCTATCTCCCAGCCTTGGTTAGGCAGGACACATACTAGGAAAGAGCAATGATATAATGGAAATAGCACTGATTGTTTTCAGAAGATCTGGTTTTGAATTCTAGCTCTTCTCATTATTAGTGTGAAACAGAGCAAATCATTTAATATCCCTGTCCCTCAGTTTCCTCATCTTCAAAATAAGGGAACTTAACAAGATGACCTGAAAATCCATTTCTAGATATAAATCTATGATCCTATGCATTTGTCAGGTGTAAATGTAAAGTGAGAGAGTTGAATTTGGCTACAAGGCTTATTCTTCAGTAACAGACTCTGAAAGATTTGGTCGACCTTTGACTCAGGATACTCTGTTGATCCAAGGTTAGTTTCAAAGTTAATGGTCTCTGTGTCCTTAAAATAGAAGTCCTGGGAAGTCACCTTATTATGAAGAGATCCTTACAAGAAAAGAATGCCCACAGGAAATCCAGCATCTTCACTTGGTTCTTCTAAGTAATCCTTATTTTCTCCCCAATGATGGAAAATTTTCCTTCCATAATTTTCAGTATGCATTTTTCCTGACCTCTGCCATCTTTGAAAAGGTCCGCCTCTAAGTGGATCCAGGAGAGAACTGAACTGAAAGTCAGGAGTCCTGGATTTTAGTTCCACATCTGCTGCTGTGTGACCTTGGGAAAATCACTTTCCCTCTCTGCAGCTGAGTTTCCTCTTCTGTAAAATTAAGGAGATTGAAATAAATGGCCTTTTAGATTTAGGTTGCTTCCACCTCTAAACTTCTATAATTCTGTAAGGGAAATAAATATCTCCCTCTCTACCCTATTTATTATAGGTTCATCAATTATGTGCTCAATGTGATTGTTTTAAGGATTCTTTGGATATGTTATCTGTTACAGAAAGAGAATGAAGAGTCTAAAATTTGCCTGAGTCATAGACTTGAAATAACATGACCTAAAATAAAGTCATCTGGTTTATGTTGTTCTGGGTCCCAAAATCACAAAATAGAGCATCAAAAGAACCTGTGTCCAGGGAGTATTCATTATTCTCACTAACCTTTCTTTTGAAACAATTGTGGTTCACTTTGAGTTGCTTCCTTCCTGGGAGATCAGAATATGAAGGGCCTAAAGACTCCCAAGTATCCTTTTTGTGCCCTGGAATTTAAATTGAGTGTGAGACCTATGTTTGTAAGCAACAAAGAAAAAAAAAGACAGGTATGAATACTCGTATCACTGATGAGTCTTTTCTCAAGGCTCAATTTTTCATTAGTAAAGGAGAGTGTAAATCCCCTTCTTCCTGTCCTAAAATAGAAAGAGAGGAAGGATTGCAGGAGGCGGAATAGTTTAGGAGGACAGAAGAGAAACCTGCCCAGTTGTGCCAATGTTGTAGCAATAGATGCACAGTTGTAGCTCAAGATTTTCTAATCCTGTACTTTGTTCTTATTTAGGATATCAGAGCTAAAAGGGGTCTTAAAAATTAGATAGTCATCCAGGCCTGGTGGATATATGCCAATAATCTCTGCCTTGGGGAGGTTAAGTCTTGAACTCTGGAGTTATGAGCTGCAGCAGGTTAAGCTGATCAACGTCTACACTAAGTCTGGCACCAATATGGTGAATCTTTAAGAGTGGAAGGCCACCCAGCTACCTAAGGAAAGGCAAACCAGCCTAGTCTGGGAACAGAGCAGGTCAAAGAATCTGTGCCAGTCAGCAGTGGAATCAGGCCTGTGAGTGACTGCTCCCCGAGCCTGGGGGAGATAAGGAGATCAAGTCTCAAAAAAATATAGCTAGTCAACCCTCCCATTTTGCAAGTAAAGAAACTGAGGCCCATTGATTTGATGTTCTAGTAATTAATTATACATAAAATCCTAACTCTGGATAGATGGTAAGAATGTGGATTTAGAGCTGAAAAGACATTGCAGATCATCTATTGTAACTCCTTTTCTAAACTCAGGAGGAAACTGATATCCAAAGTGGATCATACAAAGTCTGACAACTTTGTGGCAGAGTTAAAACTAGAATCCAGTACTCAACTTAGAGTTCGTGCTTCAAGCCTGTTCAAAAGTAGAGTTCAATTATATCATGGGACATAGATTTAGCACTTAGAGAGATGAGACATTATCTAGCCAAATTTCCTCATTTTACACATGAGGAAATTGTGACCCAGAGAACTTCTGTCTTTCCCAAGGTGAGATGAGGAGTAATATCCTTATTTACCACCTTCATTCACTTACTCAGTAAATATGTATTAAGCCTCTGCCACATGTAAGCCACCATGCTGGGTACTGTGGTTATACAAATATGCCTGAGGTTTCTTTTGTTTTGTTTTGTTTTGTTTTGTGTTTCAAGCTTACTGAAAAAAGACAAGCTTTATACACAAGTAACTAAAATGAAAGGCAGTATATGATACTGTTTCGATAATCTGGGTCACGCATTCATTCCCATCATTGTGATCTGTGATACGGATGAGGGGTGCTATAAGAGTTCAGGAAAGATAACTTCCAGGTAGGATAAAATTGGTGACTATTTCATAAAGGAGTTAGCATTTGAGCTGAATCTTGAGGAATGGGTAAGGTTTTGAGGAGGAAACATTCCAGACAGAGAGAACAGCAATGGAAAGGCCCAGAGGTTAGAAAGCATGAAATATGTTCAGGAGATGCAAGACTGATCTGTTTGGCTAAACCCAAAGTGAAATGGAAGATAAGCCTATAAGGTAGGTTGGGGCTAAATTGTGCCTGGCACATAGTAGATATTTAATAAATGCTTTTGGATTGATTAGAGAAATCCCCAAATCCACAGCTAAGGAAGCTATACTTTACTCAGTAGACAGCAGGAAAGCACTAATGATTTTTGAAGAGAAGAATAACATGATAAAAATTTTAGGGGGGAAGGATATTCTTGTGTCAGGATAAGGGGGAAAGCTAGAGGGAAAGCTATTGCAAGATTCAAGAATAGTGTAATAAAAACTTAAATGAGGTTTCTAGAAGTTGGAATAGGAAAGGAGGGATGAAAGACCAAGAGATTATAGAGAATTGATCAGTAGGATTCAGTTCAACAATTCAACAAGGAGGGCAAATGAACCAGATATACAATACCCATGTTAATGTTGTTATTTAGTCGTTTGTAATGCCTGACTCTTTGTGACCCCATTTTGAGGGGTTTTCTTAGCAGCGATCCTGAAGTGGTTTGCCATTTCCTTCTCCAGCTCATTTCACAAATGAGGAAATTGAGGCAAATACGGTTAAGTGACTTGACCAGCAGGATCACACAGTTAGTAAGTGTCTGAGGCCAAATTAGAACTCATGAAGATAAGTCTTCCCAATTTGAAGCCCAGTGCTCTAACCACTCACTGTGCCACCTAGCTGCCCACCCATGTTAATATTTTCTGTCATTATCCATGTGGGGAGTCAAAGCACATGGTTTCAAATAACACATCTTCTACTTACTACCTTCTACTGAACCTCCATGTGTCAGGTACTGTGCTATGGGCCGGAGATACAAAGACAAAAACAAAACAATGCCTTCCAATCTATTGGAAGATTTTGTGACTGATGGAATATAAAGGGCAAGGAAGAATGAAGAGTTAAAGGTGATTACACAGCTTGGACATAGAGAAATAGTGGTACTATTAATAGGAATAAACACATCAGGAAAAGAAGCTGGTTTGAGATAACAGAGGAATATGCAAGTTTACATATCCAACAAGGAGTTGTAAATTCTAGACTCTAGAAAGAGGTCAGGGTTGGAAATATCTTGGGACCCATCTTCATAGAGGTGGTTGTTAAAGCTCTCAGAGTAGATGAGGTCTCTGAGAAAGGAGACATAGAGAAAGAAAAGATAGTCAAAGAGAAAACCTTCAGGGGATACCCACATTAATGAAAGGAGAAACAAGTTGAAAAGACAAAGAGGGGTGGTTAGAAGCACAGGAGGCAAACCAGATAGATCAGTGTCACCAAAGCCATGGGAAAATAGAGTTTCAAGGAGTATGATGTGGTCAACAGTGGCAAGTGATAATTAGGTATAGTGGTGGATATCTGTAATCCCAGTTACTAAGGGAGCTTAAGGTAGATTTCATGATATTAAGAGTTCAGAACTGCAATGGGATAAGTAAGTCCCATGTCCACATTAAATTCAGCATTGATACTATCAACCCCTAGGAACAGAGTGCCACCAGGTGACCTAAGAAGAGGTAAAAAGGTCCAAGTCAGAAAGAGACATACTTCCATTAGGATCCACGCAGGAAAACAAAGCACATGTTTTCAAATCCTGAATCAGGCCCTGAGTGGCTGTATGACCTTGGGTGCGACATGAAACCTTCTGGAAATCATTTGTAGAACGAGGAGGTTGAACTTGATGGCCTAGGAGGTCCCCCCAGCTCCTGCCAGCCTACTTATTGTCTCTGAAGCTTTGATCATACCTTAGCTACATACTCGTCGTGTGGTGGGGATGAGGGTAAGGGTGAGACACCCTGACATTCTAGATGCCCCTTGTGAACCTTCATTAGCTCCCGCTTCCATTCTTTCCACCTCAGTTATAACAGCTGGTCTGGTTTCCTATTGTTTCAAGGTTCAAAAATTATTAATTTTCCCAGAAAACACTTCCTAGGGACGAGCAAAGTAATATTCTCATTCCTCAAAAAAAAATTGTTTTCCTTATTGACAACCCCTGTAGCTATAACTAAAGCTTCATTGTTGTAAGAGAATACTTGTACGAATGAAGCAAACTTAAAATGGCTCTCTTTGTGGTCTTGATAGTGTGATTATTTCAAAAGTGAAGGAATTTCCTTAGATTTTGGAACCCCCAATCCCAACCCCCCCCTTCTCTGAGTGCATCTGAATCACCTCCCCAGTTGTCAGAAAAGTTGTTGCGCCATTAAGTGCTGCTAAGGCTGCTTTTGGCCTCCCTTTGAAATGCACATCTCCCTGCTGTACTACATAATATTAATGAGCAATAAGTGACTGCCTGCTGCTTCCTTCAGTAGACCCTTCTGGGCCCTGACAGAAGATGCTGCTGTTTCTGAGAGGCATCCTGCAGTATTGTTTCTCAAGACTGATACTGAACTTTGCATTCTCCCATTGCAGCCTCTATTTCAACAGCTTATTAGAGGCTTTTAAAACTACCAAGTCCATAACACGTGGGCTTATAGAGGGATTTTCTTCTCATTTATTATTTGCTCTCATGGAAAATTCAAAAGGAGTTGTATCATCAGCATCAGGTCCCTTTTGTAGGCAAGCAGTGCAGATGGCTTGGAGCCATACCAAAAGAAGGGGGAGCTTGAAGTGGAGAATGAGCATCATCTTAGGCCCTGGCTTTTCACATAAAATAAGGAGAATCTGCATTTACTTTTTAAAAAATAGGTTATTATCAATTTTGCAAGTGCCAACAATCAACAACAGAAATAAAATACCAACCCTCATTCTAAACATATTGATTTCCTATAAATTCATCACTGGGTCAAAATATGCTAATATATTACTCTATGCCAAAGGAGTTAAAATGCTTTATAAATAGTAGTAGAATGGATCATGCTTCATCAAATCACTGGTTAATAAAATCAGTTACTCATTTGAATCAATGTGGGAAAACTAGAAATTCATGATTCTGCTTTTCCCATGTTTATTTAAACCAAGAACTAATTATATTACCTTTTCCCATGAACTTACAAGACCTCCCTATATGAACTGACCCATAGAAACCTTAAAAACTATCCCAGTGAGTATTTTGCAAGTGAATTACATACCGCCCAAAACAATATTCACAATAACTAATAATGTAAGTGAAAACAACACTAAAGAAGATCAGAACTGAGATCCATGTAATGTCCAAGTTTAGATAATACATAGTCCAGAGGACTAACAATAGAACATGCTTCCTTCCTCTCTATAGGGAGGTGGTGACAAGAGGAGAATAACAGGGCCAATGTGTTAGTTTGTTTTTGATAACTATATTTCTTTTTTCAAAAGAAAGTTTCTAATAGTGGTGAGGGGTGGGGTGGATTGTGTTTGGGAATGGCAGTGAAAAAAAAAGCACCGATAAAACTTTTTTTAATCATTCAAATTGAAAGAATAGACAAGCAGGATGGTTTTGAAAGTAACCTGAGATTCTTATGTAGTTTCTTTTTTTTAATAAGCAATATGGAATAGAGATTCATACTTTCATATACAATCTTCTTTTTCTATTCTATATATATGGAAATGCTCTTTTGTGATATTTAAAGTCAGAATAAAAAATATTTTTAAAAGTAAAAAATTGTGATTAGAATCATGGTTTTCTTGCAGTTTCATGATTCAGAGATGCTATTTAAATGTAAGATTGGACCCTACAATTACTCAATTGCTCCCACAGCCTCTTCACTGCCCAGGTATACCCATCTCAAGTCATTAGGCAAAATTAGGTTAAGGAGGAACAGTTAGTTCCACAGAATCAATGATATGAATTGGTGGTCAACCAATAGTAAGTTTTTGTGACTTTGTGTTAGTCTGGTTATAAAGTATTTACCTATATTATGTGAAACAACATTGGTAATGCTTTGCATGGGGCATGACTGCCCAAATATAGTAAGACTTCTGCAACCTCCCTTCTTGAAGGGGATCATATTTAAATGCAATGCTCTGTAGAGGATTTAGTAACTTGAAGTAGGTATTCCTTGTTGAATTAATAGAACTAATGGGTTAGTCTCACTATTGTGATTTTGCTTTTCCAACTTGTCCCTTGGGAAAGACCAACTGAGGCTTGGGACCCACTCTCTGAAGATCTGCATTTAGTACAGTGGCCAGTTCCACTCTTGATATCTAAGACTAGATCCAAAGTTTAGGGAGTTTGAGTCCTAGAAGGTGAGATAAGAAATCTTAGCTTATTTATAAATAAGTTCTAGTTCTGCTAAATCAAACAAGGAAAATTTCAAAAAGTGATCTGAGACCTCAACATGCACAAAACCCACTTCTCTCTAGAATTGTGATATGGAACAAGCTCTCCTAAAATGGCTTTTGCTAGTCTTCCTAGGATGGAACATTAACTAGTTAGTGGAATTAAATCATCATTTCCCAAAGTGATTCTACTTTAAGAATCAGAGTAATCCTCTATTTTCACCATTTTTCTTCCTTTACACATGAATTGGGTATTATTTAGTCAATATGCAAAAGAAAAGGCCACAGCAGGTATTTAGAACAATAGGGCAAGCAAGAAACATCTGCTTTCACTTCCAACTTTAACCATTTCATGGACAAATATCACCCTATTTTTACATGTCAGCTTCTATCAGCCGTGTAGGTAGTTTTGTTAAAAAGTTATGGGTCCCCATGTTATACTATGTATTCTGTATCCTTTTTAATATAAATATATTAATTAATCATTATTAATATAATTAATCAATATAATTAAACTATATATTTAATATAAACCAACAGCTATGATCTTGGTGCCATTAAAAAACCATTAGCCAAACAAATATTATTTCATTAGTTATTGGATGAAAGAAAGAAAAGAGCATAAATTTCTTACTTCTGAATATCACACAGTTGGAAAAAGCTCAGGCATAGTTGACACTCAAAACTTTTCCATTATCTATTTCCTCCTTTATTTTGAAGGTCTTTAAGAAAGTATGTGAACAAATAAGGGTAAGGGCAGGAGTAGGGAGGAAGGAAACAACCTTGCAGGAAGCCTTTTTGACAATTTTAGTCGGTGGCCATCTTTTTTCTTCCAAGAGATGCTCACACTTAAGTGTCAGTTTTCTCTTTTCACAAACTGAACAATTTTGCTGTATCTTTAAAGTTGCTGAAAGCCATAGATTTAGGCCTAGGAAGAATCTCAGAGGCCATCTAGTCCAGCATCCTCATTTTACAGAGGAGGTAATTGAGATCTAGAGAAGTTAAGTGACTTGTCCAAGGTCACACAGGTAGGAAACAGCAAACCCAAGATTTGAATCCAGGTCCTCTGGCTCCAAAATCCACTGTTTCTTTCACTACCCAATACTGCCTCCTATCTCATTATGAAAATCAAAATAGGAACCTTGAAAACCAATATTGGACTATAAGGGGTCCCAAGTATGGCTAAAAAAAATAAGATTTGATGTCTCCTAAATCTATAAAACGCTGTGGGTAATCAAAGCTTGTTGGAAAGCAAGAACTTTATACATAAGTCGAGAAGTTTTCTCTATCATTTTTATATGCCCATATTCAGAGAGCCTGAGAGATTCTCCCATGCATGTACAAGACGCTATAATATAGTGAAATAATCAGTGGTCTAAGAATCAAGAGAATTGGGTTTGAGTTTGCAGACTACTACTTTCTAGCCATATGACATTAGATATATCACTTTGTCTTTACATTTCCTTATCTGTAAAATAAGTGTTGTACCAGATAAGCTTGAAGGTCCTTTTTAACAACTCTATCATTGTATACATTACTCTATGTGTTTAATTCTAAACTGACCTAAAGAAAGCTTAAGAGTCCTTCTCATATGTAAACTCAGGTTATATCATTTGTCTTTTTGGGACAGTCTACCTACATTCCATTAGAAAAATTTGCTTGACAGTAAAGCAGTTCTGATAAACCTTCGGATACTGCTTAACAGAGTTTGAAGCCTTCTCTACTGAAAATCAGCCTATAAGAACCTCTTTTAAAATATAAACTTGGGTGTCATATAAAGTCTCTGGGAAATGTATTATCAGGTCCTCCCAAAAGTTTCTCCCCTCTCCCCCTCCCCCCTCCCCCTTCCCCCGGTGAGGCAACTGGGGTTAAGTGACTTGCCCAGAGTCACACAGCTAGTGAGTGTTGTATGTACTCTAGGGCAGGCAGGTGCTCTACCAACTGCAACACCTAGCTGCTCCCCTCCCCAAAACTTTTAACCAGAGTACTTTGAGCTGTCCCTCATATGAGACAATCCATCTCTCTATTGCATGTTTTTTCACTGATTGTCCCCAACATGAACTCTCCTTCCTCATCTCCACCTCCTGAATTTCCTGTCTTCTTTCAGATCTCAGCTAAAATTCTACCTTCTACAAGAAGCATTTCCCAATCCCCCTTCATGCTAGTACCTTTCCTCTAAGATTAGCTCCAATTTATCCTGTTTATATTTTGGTGGGTTTTGGTTTTGGTTTTGGTTTTGGTTTTGGTTTTTTTTTGGTCATGATTACTTGTCTCCTTCATTAGACTGTGACCTCCTTGAGAGCAGGGAATGTTTTTTGCCTTTCTTTATATCCCAGCATTTAGCAAAGTGCCTAGCACATAGTAAGCCCTTGTTGGCTTGACACATGAAGTTGGCTTTCTTCTTTCTGGGGTCTGCTCTACTCCACCCTACACCTTTAACCCCAATGATTTGGTTTCATTCGGTGCCACTGTGGAAAGACTCAGACTGCAGACAATGACTCAGAAAAGAAGATAATGACCAACTTTTAAAACTAATTCTTTCATTTTTCTTTCTTTTTCTATTTCCTTATACAGTTAATAGCCAAGATACCGACTATCACTGCAGTTTGCAACTTGCACGGAGAGAAACTGCAGGTATTTAAGCAATCTCATCCCGATATAGTGAACACACTGTTTCCTCCATTATATAAGGAGCTTTTCAACCCTGATTGTGCCACAGTCTGCAAATGAAGGGGAGCACAGAGCTGTCATGTGGTTCTGGAATGCATCACTCTTAAGGCAAAAGCAATGAGCTCATGAAGACTTATGAAAAATGTCACTACTGCAACACTAGGAATGTCCTGCACTTAATAGAATTATTTTTCACCGCTACAGTTTGAAGAATGTAAATATGCACCTGAGTGGGGCTCTTTTTTTTTTTTTTTTGGAACTGACCATAAATATACAAATATAGGACACTGGGTGTTATCTTTTTTTAATTTTATTGGGGTAAGTTTTGGGAGACAACTGTTCATAGAATTTTATTGTAGATAAAAAAAAATGAGAACAGAGCGGTACCTTACATTATTTCTCTTGCTGTTTATTGTTCAGATATAATTTAAGAAAATTCCACTTATTAGACTTACCTATTTCTATGTTTTTAGATAGTTAATTGCATGTGGAAATTTGTAGCTGTCTTGGAAAGTGCTGTGCATGTATGTAATAAGTATATAATATGTGAATATATTATATATGATTATTACTTATACATGCACATATACTGTGGCTTAAAATCCCATGCCTACTTGCAAAGGATGTTCAGTCAGGCTTTCTTGTATTATTTACCCTCTGTGTAACGTTAGCTTTATGTTGGGTAATCTGGATTTTTGCTTTGCCAACCAGATTTTAGCTATCCATAGCCAATGGCAGGATGGCATCAATGTTCTGAAATCCATGTACAAAAAGTAGTGGATGCAATAGACAGCCTCTATACTAACAGCTCTATTTGTAGCCATGGTACAAAAGCCTTGTCTGGAGGGTTCAAATGGAAAGTATAACTTTTTTTTTTTCCTGTTCTAAGAATCAGGCAACAGGTAATATTATGGGAACTTGTGGCTGGAAAAGTTTTTGACCCAACACAATAAATATTGGATATTTCCCACTAGAAAATGCAACTTTTTTTTTCTTTTTTCCCATATCTTTAATTACAAAAGGGATTTCTCCTCAGAGCAAATTATAGCATCAAATGAGAAATATAGGCTATGAATAGCTATCACCAGCAAACTCAAACTCATTAAAAAAAAAGAAGTGATGTGACCAATGGAAACACAGGGGTGTTGGAACCATTTTGTGCAAATATTTAGTTCTAGGAACTATTCAGATGAAGTAAAAGTAGTATGAGTGAGTACCAGGCAAAGAATCAGCTCTTGGGGTTCACCATTTTCAGTTATAAGAGAGAGCTGCAATAAACCTAAATTTTCATATATGTACTCTCTATATTTCTGGGGGCTTCACTCTATCCCTGCCTCTATTTCTCTCTCTCTCAGTCCGTTTCTGTCTCTCAGTCTTTCTCTGTCTCTGCCACTTTCTCTTTAAAACCTTCAGATCACATATAGCAAAAGTGGAGCAGTAACTGACTTGCTATGAAAGAATCTTAAAAGAAAT
>NW_020954585.1:39802083-39803058 GCF_900497805.2 Vombatus ursinus
TGTGTGTGTGTGTGTGTGTGTGTGTGTGTTCATAGGCTGACTTTGTGACTTAAGCTGACTAAATTCCAAGTGAGTCTTCTATGCCTGTTCTATACTGGATGATCTCCTGGAAGATCGGGAGAGGGGAGATTTAATGTCCAAAAAAATGAAAATTATACCATCCTTTTGTAAATTAACAGAAACCACCATTTCATTAAAAGATGACCTTTTCTCCTGGGAGGGGAGGGGCCCACAGCAGAGGGAATAAACCTGTGACTTTTAGATAGGTACAGTCAGTCATCAGTTGAAACTTGGATTTTTAGTCTTTAAACTCTCCTGAGGTTAGCTTTCTCCAGTTCACATAAGAACTCACAGATAATCAGAATGGTGGCATTTGCCTTTTCCAGATAGAAACCGGAGGCTTTTTTCCCCTAATGATTGATGAATTCTAAACCAATAGGGGGAAACAAAAAAGGCTTTAAAATAATGAATCTCATTCTCAACTACTGTTATATTCAATTAATTTAACTACATTGAACCAAATTACCTTGGGTGTTCAAGAAGACAGCTGTAGAAGGCTTATTATGCTGCTACAGGGACTCAATTCTTTTTGGCGTAAATGTCACTCCTGCTAGCGCTTTGTATAAAGAATTAATTCCAAGAGTCATATTTCCTTCTAATGGAAAGATTACTTTACTGATTGCTAGGAAAACAGGGTAATAGAAGGCACTCCATTAAACCAAGCCGTTTCCAAATGCAATAGATGTTTTATGATTGGCTTGTGATAGGAAAAGCTCTAAGTGTCTGCCTGGTGTTTCCCTTTGAGCTTTGAACTTATGTCAAACTTTGTTTTCCTAGTTCCATTATCCTAGTGTTTTCCATTGTTGGCCTTTAATTCTTATTCAGTTGCACTGGGAATCATATGTTTCCTTCATTTTCCCCAAGAGGTTTTTAATTGACTCAATTTATGAAGAGGCAGAGCATGTCTGTGTGCGT
>NW_020954585.1:39803068-39811516 GCF_900497805.2 Vombatus ursinus
GTGTGTGTGTGTGTGTGTGTGTGTGTGTGTGTGTACATTTTTTTCCTCTTCCTCTGGTCCCATGGGTGAATTTGTAGAAGGACTGTTCCCCAACACTTGCCTCTGGAGGAGACAGCTTTGAACTAGAGTAGTTTCCACATTTCCTAGAGCTGGTTTGAAACTTTAAAGCTGATGGCTTTTTGTAGCTGTGGGAGAGGGACTAAATCTAGCTGACCCATCACGCGTCCCACCAGTCATGAGAAGACCAAAGGAATCAATACTCTAATG
The DNA here is from genome assembly GCF_900497805.2 of Vombatus ursinus. NCBI lineage: Eukaryota > Metazoa > Chordata > Mammalia > Diprotodontia > Vombatidae > Vombatus > Vombatus ursinus. Next base: position 39,803,336 of record NW_020954585.1, read on the forward strand.
TCCACTTCAGGACCTAGAGAAAATACTTCAATTTTTTTTACTGTAGGACACTGTGAAAAATCCAAATTTGACCCAGAGAGAATCGAGTCGTGCTGTAAGTAGCACTGAAATCTGTTATACCTTTTTTGGGCACCTCTTCAAAACACATCTGTGAAAAAATCAACACCTGATATGAACAGCTTTCTTTCCCTTAGGCCCTGCCTAGCCAATAGCTACATCACACTACGCCCAAGCACTTTGTCCCGTCTTCACAAGAATCAACAATTATCTATGATATATTCGTGATATAATGAACATGAGACAACAGAGACACTGCATTCTATCCTTTTCAATTCACTCTTTGTAAATGACAATCACTGCTTAATGCAGATGTTGCACTGTATTCCACTCAGGGATGTTTCATTTTTAAAGTATATATATACATATATACATCAAGAATGAAAGGAGAAAAAAAAAACAGGAAAGAAATTTGAACGAAATCGCAACTACTAAAAGTGTACTCCAATGAGTGACTTCCCTTTCTTCCCCCACCAGACAAGGCTTTCAGGCCAGCTGTTAGACACTACATGCTTATAACCTGAATTCACTGTCATCATTTTCCTCAGTTCACTGAAAAGTTAGAGCCATCATTCCCCAGATAGCCTGCTGGCTAAAGACAGTTCAGTCCCCTTCTCTAAAGTCTATTGACTAGCAAAAAAACCAAACTGCCCGGTTAATACCATAGCTTATCTCCTAGTGAAAACAGGTTTGGCAATACAGGTCCTAAGTAAAGGGGCAATTGATTTTGTTTGTGAGGCCAGAAAACTGACGGAATGATTTCCCCAGCTGCTTGGTGGTAATATTGAAGGAGTAAGAACAAAAGTTGGAAAGAAAATGGCAGAGTAATCTATTATAAACCTGACTGATCCCTTCTCACTGCCAACTATCAGGGTCTGAGGCTAAACCATAAAGTATAACCTAACCTGGGACTCAAGTCATATTGGACAAAAAATGATTTTCCAAGCTAGCTCTGCAGCTAATTTCACTAAAGGCATTTTAGGATAGCATCCCCATGGGTCCACACTATAGGACAGTTTTAAAGGTAAAACGGTAAAAAGGATTTAGAGTTGGAAGGGACCTTAGAGGTCATCTATTCCAACTCCATTTGCTAAGAAGGATAAAGTGATTTGCCCAGGGTCTCACAGGGCAGAATCAGGATTCAAACCTAGGTCTTTGGACTCCAAATTCAACCTTCAGATCTCCTTGGCAAATTTTAAGCAGCTAGATCCCTTTGGTGGAATCCAAGGCAACCAAATACTATGGTAACACTGTTATTATTTACCAGATTATGTTATGGCAAGGATCCAGTATCATTTTTATTGGCAATTTCCCTTATGGTTTGTCCCAATGTGCAGCATTTCAAGCCAAACCATATATGGAGAGGAATTTTTAGGCAACTAACTGCCCAGGTGTCAATGTATTAGAGGCCAGGATTCCAACAGAATGCTGGTGTCCCAAGGATTGACTCTAAGCTTATTGTTGCTCAGTCATTCAATCATGTCCGACTCTTTGTGACCCCATGGACCATAGCACGCCAATACTGTCTGTGGGGTTTTCTTTGGCAAGGATAACGGAATGGTTTGCCATTTCCTTCTCCAGTGAATTAAAGCAAACAGAGGTTAAGTGATTTGTCCAGTCACCTAACTAGTAAGTATCTGTAGCCAGATTTGAACTCAGGTCTTCCTGACTCTAGGCCCAGTACTCCATCCACTGAGACACTTAATTGCCTCCAAGGTAAACAGAGGTTAAGTGACTTGCCCAGGATCACACAGCTAAGTGTCTGAGGCCAGATTTGGACTCAGTTCTTCCTGACTCCAGGCCCAGTGCTCTATCCACTGAGCTATCTGGCTGACTCTAAGCTTATTCACTACTAAAGCAATTAACACACCAGCCAGACTATCTGAAATACTGCCTGGCATTGTGGGATCAAGACAGCTTCTGTCCATCTTTGCCTTTATTATAGGTATTTCTTCCATTCTGTTTACTGTAGGAAGAATTCCCTTGCTAAGGTGAAAACAGAAGAAAGAATTATTCAGTAATTATTTTCTTCAAGGGATCTGTGTGTCCAATGAGGTTAATACTGCTGACAGTAATTCAAAGCCTATGTATGTACTTGCATATTCCAGGTCATGAAAACAGACAACTACATAGTTAACAATGGCAGGAGACATCAGTAGATAGAGCAGCAAGAATCTTTAAGGTATCTGTTTGTAATGAAAATGTTTTGCACTCTGTCTCCTATAAAATAAAGACAAAAAGTTAACCATCTGCCAGAGATGTAACAGTGTGTTACATATCTCTTCAAACTACTGGAAGAAGCTGCTGCTGATAATATTGAAGTGAGGAAGCATTTGGTTGTTTCAGGAAGTTGTCATGGCCCTTGCTTATTACAGTTATATGGGCAATAGCGTAGGCACAGTCCATTGAAAGTAGCATTTTGTTCAATGTGTCCTGTTTGAATGGACCACTTCTAAAGGACCGTTGGCATAATGGGATTTTTTTTCTCTTATTCCTTTTTTTTTTTCTCAATTTGGTTTCCATGTTGGTCTAACCCTACTGGAAGTAGCAAATTCCAACAGTCTAGAGATAAAGGTAGAGACCAGTTGGGCAACTAGAAAACAGACTGATGGCTATTTGATTTAATGGCAACTACTAAAAAGTACTTCTATTTGTCTTGACTAGCTTCCCAGCTTAATAAAACTAAGTAACTAGATACATTTGGCAGCTTCTCTCGAGATTGAAATGCACTATGTTTTATTTGAGTGTGTGTTTTTCTTTAATGTGTCTGTGTGGGACTTTCCCTTTTTATCTGAAGATTTAATAATAGAATACTCATTTGGCCCTCCATTGTTCCGTAAGACGGACCTTGCATTCTTGGGCAGCAGATGGGAATTTTGTTCATGCACTTTTTTTCCCAAGTCTCTGAGTTACCTACCAAGTAAATTGACTATAATAAATAATCTTTGCCTCTTGCATGACTAAAAGTGTGACCTCCAGTAAACCAGAGAGAGCAGGTCAGTGATTGTACTTGTGGCCACAAATAAAGCACAAGAGAAAACTGGATTATGTCTGCAAAACCTAGTTCATTGAAATAGGGGTTGCTCTTGCCCTAGCTGGGAAGGATGAGCATCATATTAAATAATGTTATCGTGGCTGTAACCTATGGAAAACATGTGCATACCTACCTACATATTTACAGCATGCATATGGTCAATTGTACATTTGTGCACAAACATACATACACAAATTAGGTATCTGGAAAGCTACAAAATCCCATCTTCAATCACTGTACCATCTGCCTCATCTGACTAATACTAAAGAAAGTAACGTGGGGAGGGGACACACACACACAAAAAAACAAAAAAAAAACAAAAACAAAAACAAAAACAAAAAATCCAACCCTTAGTATGTATTGTAGAAATGTAGAGGAAAAATAAAAATATTTTTTCAGATGTAATTACTTTTAATATATGCTTGTGGAAGGTCTAATACAATGTACACTGTCTCTGTAATTTTTGCTGTAAATATCTCAGGACAGTGAATACACTGATTTTTTCTATGTCTCTGTTTAAGCATAAGACTTTGTAACAATTTTTTTAGAGGGGAAAAGAACACCAACAAGCAAATTCTGTACTTGCTTCCTATGAGTGTCACGTGCTCCTCAGTTTTTAATGGAAACCGATAGGCATAGGGAAGCATTCTGACCAGCTATGGGTTTTACGTGTACGCCTCTGTTTGTATGCCACCAACTGATGAAGGGACAGGGCTGTCAATGAAATCTGTTCCCAGGGTTTCTGGGTGCCGAATATCATCCTAAGATCTGCAAAATGCATCCGAACCAGACAATTTGAAAACTAACCAAGAGAAGAACGAGCAAAGGTTGCCCGAGCAAGTACATCTGTCCTTGCATAATTTAGCTTTTCTAGATTTTTCAGTATGAAATATCTGAAGGAGAAGGTCTGCTTTCTGACGAGCAAAATATTTTTGTACACACTCATTTCTTATGAAAAACCTTAGGTCAGATCACTCTTTCACTGTAATCTGAAGCCATAACTGACCTTCACCAAATAAAATGTTTTCAAGTGCATAGGGAAGGGTTTGGGAGAGGTTGAGGGGAAGGGAGAACCAAGATATCAATGGCTATAGCAACACAGGCAGGAGCAAGTCCAATGCACTTGGATGCTTTTCCTGCATCCCAAATATAACTTTAAATCACTAGTATTTTATGATGATCGATTTATAAAAAAAAAAGATATTTAGATTTAAATGAATCTTTCCAATATTTTTGAAATCCCTGACAATGCTTCCTTGCTTTTAGGATTATGAGAGAAAATGATTTTCATATACTACCAACTTTCAGAGGTTTAATGTTTTTTATCTTATTTCCAACTGCTCTTGGTAAGGTGAAGCACGACATTAAGTCCCCCAGCTGTTCAAACCATGGGCTATTTGGTGCTTGGCTGTAGATATTTGTCATTGCTGTATCTTAAGGGGTGGGGGAGGGGAGGGGTGTGGTTTGCTTCTCTTACTAAGCATGCTCACCACTATTGGTAATGTGCAAAAGCTGCATTGCCGAAAGAAAAGTATGTAAAAAAATATATATTATTCACTCTAAAAAAAAAGCATAACAAGAAATACGTTCTAAAGAAAAATGCCTCCTATAGTCAACACTGATTTTTTTTTTCCTGAAGCTTAATTGTATTATAATAATGTATTTTTATTGGCCTATAGAGGTCAAAGGCAAACCACAAATGAATCCAGTGACATATATAGTTTTTGAATCTGCAGTTTTCTGATCTCTCTCTCTCTCTCCTTGTTTAATATATAAGCCCTAATTTATGTGTATGTGAGTAAAACTACAGCCTGAGTCATTTAGAAAGTAAGCATTGAGGTTTTTTTTAATCATAAATATACTAGAATACAACAGCACTCCCTGTCAAATAAAAAAGGTTTTATATTACTTTAGAATGTAATAGGTTTTCGTCTTATTTTATGTCTTGTAAATTATTAGTTGAATACTGTTAGCATTCCATGATAATGCACACATGATTTCTGAATGTTTTCTGTAAATGACAATCAATGTTTATGAAGTTCCTTTAATGATGAACAAGATTAAAAAATGAAAAAATGGAAAAAAAAAATGCTGCCTTGGCACTTCTTTCATTGTGAGGAGAGTGGGTGTGAAAGTTCCTGACTTTAGACTATCTTGGTGAATTTTCCTTATCAGCACCATTGTAATTTTTCTAAATTCCAGGCCAGTGAATAAATAGGACTTATTTTTCTTTTGCTGGAAATACTTATGACCACGTAGACCTGGGCTGGGAAAGGCATATCCTAGGGCAGGAAGGAAAACTCAAGAAATAAGCACTTTCAGTTTCTTTTGTGCATGTGTCTTTAGTACAGAGAAAAGACCAGTCATGCATCTAGGCAGCTGGAGCCCTCCCAATCTATTATGTAAATCAGAAACGTACCCTTGAAATATGTTGCTGGGAGAGCTTTTTCTGCACCAAAGTTGAGAACTGACAAATCATCAAAGGACTACATACTTCAGCCCATTGGTTGAAAGACAATTGCAGCAGACTAATAAATACAGTAGTCTTTACCCCAAACACCACCACCACCCCGGCCAAATTAATGATTTTCATCTTATTTACCACCTCCACCTATATTTGGTGTTTTGGGTGGACAAGTGCCCCTCACCTAAATGTAGCAACTCCACCCTTAAAATGAACCATTAACCACGAGATAGCGCTGAATATCCAGTCCCTACTGGAGGTAGTGGGGGCGGGAAGTAAATTGGATTAGATTGCCAATAAGGCCCCTTCCAAATCTCAGATTTTGTGATTCTGTGATTCATTGTGGACCATCAAAGGTTCTCAGTGTAGAAGGCAGGCTTGAGGGAGGAAAAAGGTTTTTCAAGCAGTCTTGAGTTGGTTTTATTGGTATAGAAATGTTTCAAGTATAGAACACCTCAGAGCAAACCTCCACAGAATGCCTGGGAGGTGGGGGTGGGGAGAGTGCAACACGAATTGAAACTAATGGGGTCCAAAGAAACAGAGAAAGCCTTAGAAAAACTTTTGAAAATTCCCTCTAGTTCTCAAGCGTTGGTCATGACAAGTGCTCTGGCCTTGTGTTTCCAGCAAAGTCCCAATTGGAGGGGGTCAGTCACATAGTGGCTGTCACTCAGAGGCAGCAGTAACAGTTTCTTTTGTGGAATGTCTGCCTCACTGGCAGATTTTTCTAAAGACCCGTTTCTGCCCATCAGTTTCTAATTGCCCATTTTCAAATAGCTGCTTAAATCATTCAAGAGGGGGCCTTTCAAATGAGAGTTCAGCTCACCCCTGAAGGTGTGTTTGCAAACCCTTCCCTCCCCCCAAATGTGAACTGGAAGGTAAAGCTTGCTGACTCACCAGCTGGTGACCAACCAGCAGGAGTAGATGGACTTTGAGAACTGCTTTCTTGGAGGTCATGGCTTGGGACTGAGCTATCCATGCTCTTTCTCCAAGGTCTGCTTGTAATCAGTAGCATACATCTGTGGGGCCCTGGCTAAGGACAAAAGTGAAGCCTAGAGCCTTGGAATGGAGTTGTTCTCTGAGTACAATCAACTGAACCATTTGAGAATTAAAAAAAACAAGACCTCAGCCTCATTAGTACCATGTTCTAGGCAATTGAACAAATCAAGCTAGATTGAGTAATATAAGGGGATGAAACCTTTTTTGTTGTTGTTGTTATTTTTAAAAGCATTTACATAGAAATAAGGTTTGCAAAGCACTTTAAGTATGTTATTTCAATTGATCCTCACAGTAACTCTGTGAAGTAGGTGATATTCCATTTTATGAATGAGGAAAGTGAGGCTGAAGAAAGTAAAGTGACTTGCCAGAGTCACAGGGCCAGTAAATGTCTGAGGTAGGATCTGAACTCAGGTCTTCCTGGCTCCAAGTCTGGCACTCAATTCACAAGCCACCCAGCTATATTTTATTAAAATGCTACCTAAATCCCATGTTGGTATAAAGCAGGTCCTCAAGTGTGGCACTTTGACTGATTTAGCCCTTTGACCAATTTTGATTTAGTCAAATGTGTCAGATTGGAACTCAGGGAGATGGGTCTTTCTGACTAATTTATGTGTATGTGAGTAAAGTGTCTGAGGCCCTGACCTCAGACACTTCCTACCTGCGTGAACCTAGACAAGTCACCTAACCCTGTTTACCTCAGTTTCCTTATCTGTAAAATTAACTGGAGAATGAAATGGAAAACCACTCCAGTATCTTTGCCATGAAAACCTCAAATGGGGTCAGGAAGAGTTGGACACAACTGAAACAGCTTAACAACTGAACAACCCTGGATTCAAAGGTCTTGGTTTGGAATTCCAGTTCTGCCATTTGTTATCTAACAGTGTGACCCTGACAAAGTCATTTGGGCCTCAATTTCTTTATCTGTAAAATATGAGGATTAGACTAGGTGAGTGCTATGTTTCCCTTCTAGCTCTGATTCTATGATTCGGTGATTATTAGCCTAAGTGGGATGCGTAGCTAAAGTATAAGTGCAAAGTGTGAAGAACAGTGTCCGACCTCAAGGAGCTCACAGTCTAATGAGGGACAAAGCAAGCAAGCAAACATGCGCAAACAAGCTATTTACAGTCAAAATAGAAAATAGTCAACTGAAGGAAGGCACTAGAATTAAGAGACAGTAAATACCGCTTCTATTTAAGAGATGAGAAAACTGAGAAGAGAAGTTACTTGCACAGGGCCACACATCTGCTTACATCAGTCTAGTTCCTTTTTAGACCTTTTTCCCCCTTTCTTCGTATTGCCAATGCTTAGCACATAGTAGGTGCTTAATAAACATTTATTGACTTACTGCCTACCCTACCTATCTCACAAAATTGTTATGAGACTCAAATGAAATAGCAAATGTGAAATGCCTTATAAGGTAGAAAACGCCGTACACTGCTGTGGAAAGGCCATGGGCTTTGGAGTGAAAGGGCCTGCATTCAAATCTTACCTCTGCTGATTACTGTATGACCTTGAGTTAGTCCCATCACCTCTCTGGGCTTCATTTTCTTATCTATAAAGTGAGTAATTTGGACTAGGGGGCATCTGAGGTCTCTTTCAGCACTAGATCCTCTCAGCTTGATAATGAATC